>NC_069735.1:16150953-16263453 GCF_027358585.1 Pangasianodon hypophthalmus | reverse complement strand
ACTACTGAAATTACTGAACACTACTGACCATTCACTCATTCAGTGTTTAGGAATAATATTTATTACTGTTTAAAATGTCTAGCAAAAGAGCCACAATTCTGCACTTTATAACTACTGCATTATTCTCTAACATCCTCTGTGTAACATTTTGATTTCATGCTCTCTAAAGTTACTCATGTGTCCCCTCTGACTTAACGTTATAACCTTAACAACATTTACAGCTTGAAGCTTGAAATCACAGGGGCTTCAAGATATCGCGACGTCCAAACTACATTCTTAATAAAAATAAATAAATAAAAACAGGATCTGCCTTCTATTGGGATTTTCATACGCCAAACAAACCACAGTTAAATATCGTAAAAGTTTGTTTATAAGTATGATATTTTTTACAATGATTATCTTGAAAAAGTGTCTTATTTTAAATCGGGTTCATCTGCGTCCCTGAACCAGAGATGTCAAGTGCTTCAGTGGCCAACTTTTGGAATTTTTTTTTTTTTCCCCAAAAACTCAAACGGACAGTAAAGGGGATGCCCAAGAAAAACAAAGTCATCTTTCCATGTTTGAGACTTTTCGTGTGAATTAATAAATAATATGCGACAAAATAATTTTATAAAAGTAACACTAACTTCAGTCAGCCTCTCTGGCGTCTGGAAGATGTTGCCGTCAAGGGGCGTGGCCTGTTGTCCAGGCAACGGTGGTATGTTTTGTAGTATGCGTGTGGCCTAAATAGCAAATACATTTACACAGAAAGATTAAAGGGTTTAGGGAGAAAAACACGAGAATGTTGATGCCCAGGTGAGAAGAAACGAAATCGAAAGGGTATGTTTAGGTTGGAAAACACACACACACACACACACACACACACACCTTTAAATCCAGGCAGAGTGTTCACACAGACACACAGTCCGCATACTATCACTTTCATTTTACTGACATGACAATCACCTTTTACTCTCGCTGAGATACACAGCAACAGCGCAGTCATAATACAGTCATTAGAAACACAGTCCTAGTTGTTTATAAACAGGTTATAAAGCTTTATATGCTTTAATACATGCTTTAATATCTGAGCAGTTGCGGTTACTGTGTATAACAAAACAAAAAACTAAAATGACTGAGTGATTTGTGTTCTTAAGCTTGTCGTCTGAGAGATACGGCAGAATCCCAGTCTCTAGGTCTGTATTTTTTTAAAAAAAGCCCATCGGCGAATCAAAAGCAGCCCAAAAACCAGGCCGTGAAACTTGAAATGTGACTTTCCCACACCCTGAACACACGACTGTGCAGTCTAACAGCGTGGCAGAGCATTCACAGAGAAACCTGCGCTGTAATGAAACACACTACACCTCGGTAACTTCCACCAAATTCTAACAAGCTCTTGTTTTATCACAGATATCGTCATAAATCACAGGAAAATTGAACATGTACATTGACGTTGTTTTTAATAAACTAATTGAATAAGAAACCATTCAAATGTCTTGTATAAAGCCATAAGGTGAATTTTTTAAAAAATAAATAAACACTGAGTTTTCATTCAGTTACTAAACACTACTTGATTTAGTTGTAAAAGGTCGTCTGTGGGCGTAAATGAGTCAAAAGGCGACTAGCTCGTGATTCTTATCATCGTGTTTTACCGCCTTCGCTGCACTTTGATGACATGGCTGACATTCTAGGACTTTTAACGGTGAACTAACAACAGCTTTAAAGTTCTTCAATTTCCAGAAGCCATAAGACTTGAGTAACAATAGCTTTAAAGTTTTGGAAGTCTTTTTTTTTTTTTTAAGTTTTACATTTCAGATTTTGAAAACGTAGCTTTATTTATGTTGATTTGCTTCTTCACGAGGAAAAAAAACATTACTCAGCACTCAAACCTTACACATAAAAGCATAATAACAAAGTCATGCTTTAAAGCGCGAGTCTTGTTTTCCTGTAAAGAGAGCAGTTCCCATAAAGCAACACTTCCAGGAAGTCACCCAGACAGGTTCAGTGCTCATAGTGAAACAACGTGAGGGGTTTTTTCTTTAATGTTTTTGCTGAGTGACACACAGCATGTATGACACACAGTCATGTGACACCATACAGCGCTGATACACACACACGTACACACACACACACACACACTGACTAGTCGATGTTCACTAGTTATGTCTAAAACATAACGGCAGATCTCCAGTGCATGTATAAAATCCCACAATGCACTGCAGGTAGAGACCCATAACAATTCACTAATAAAAATAAAAATCTATTCAAAAATAAATCTAATTATTAGACTAATTCTAAAACACAATAATTCTAAGATTGTAGGATGTACTGTAGTTAGTTGTTCTCCAGTTAACTTTTGTTGGTTTGCTCTTTTCATGAACCCACAAAAGTCAGCCTTCCTTTTTTTTTTTTTTTTTTTTTTGTGATAAGCAACTGGATTAGCAACTTTCTTATATAATCAGGTCATGACATTTAGTCTGGATTGACAAGTTGTTTGTCAGAATGGTTTTGTAACGCATTAAGGAGTACATGTTATAAAATGTTGCTACCGTCTTTATTCTTTAATGAACTGTTTTGCGGTTAATTAAAGGATGCCAGCTGATAAAGGGTTGGCGTGTCCCAACACAGAAGCTAGACAAATAACTCTTAGCAAGCAATGGCAACACTTTTTAAAAATGTTTCAATAAGCATCTCGAGACAAATCATAGAGAATTGTAAATTCTACAGTTTAGAAAATGTAGTAGAGTCCATACTTACATTTCCACCAACACTGTAGCCTGTGTGCTCTAAAGCAGTGGGTCTCAACGTGGGGGCCGGAGACCCCCCAGGGACCTGTGAAGCATAACCAGGGGGGTCCATGGTTTGTTTATTTATTAATTTTTTAAAATTTATTAAAAAAAATTTTGTTCCAGTGGTAGAAATCACAGCCAGTATGTATCAAAGTTATATTCAGGGGTCCAAGCGCCAAACTCAACTCAGACATTGGTGTTTTCTATCAGTGGAATGTTCAGTAATAGAAAGCTTCATCGCTCCAAACAATATTATTTGACCAATTTAAATAATGTTTATGAAATAAATTTATTTACAGTCAAAGGGGTCACTGGCTCCAAAAAGTTTGAGCCCAAATGTATGCTAAAATGTCACATAGATTATGGATCATTCTGCGGAAAGGCTCAAACAGACGATACTGTACACGCCGTCTCAGATGGTCTTAACCTTTAAACTCATGACAATCTGAACGTTTGTATCGCTTCCTCTTCACAGATACCTGCCACATGTCGTGTACGGGTCTGAAACGAACGCTGGAGCCGGAGGATAAGGACGAGCCTGATACCCAGCCCAAGATGGCAGCCGTATGGGCAGAGTCTTCCACAGCGTACTCGTGGCAGAGGCAGATGGTCCTGCAGCTCTCGCTTCAGAAACTGTGCCACGTTCCCTCTCTGGGCCGCCGTGTCCTCATTACTAACACACTCCGGCTCATTCAGGAGGAGATCAGCCACCAGGAGGCGCCGCGCCCGAGCCCCCCAGCCGAGGACAGCCAGATATTTTTTAAACAGCAACAAGCACTTGATGTCAGTTTAACCCCGGCGTGGGTTCTAGAGCAGGACGGTGAGCCGGATTTCTCTCCAGACTCTTTCATTTCACCAAAGGATGGGTTCGCCTCTTCCTCATCCTCTCTCTTGGAACTGGACGCAAACAGAATCGAAAAAGAAACTCCAACGCAGACCATCTGCCTTGAGTCTCACTTGGACTTCGCCCAGCCCACCTTAAGCCACACCCCCTCACCAATAAACCCCTCCTTCCCCTCGTCATGCCCGATGTTCCTCCCAGACCCCTCGCTGGATGATTTCCTCCTCTCAGACCTTGACAACTACCTGTGCGACTTGAAACCCTGCACCTTGAACCTGAGTCCCAGCCTGGGCTCGCAGTCAAAGGTCGTCTCCATGGTGACGGACGACCTCATGAGGAGCTTGACGAACCAGCCGTTCAAAACGGACCTGAACGAACTGGAGCACATTATGGAAGTGCTGGTCGGATCATGAGGCCAAAAATAAAAAAATAAGAATTGTCTACTAAATATGTCATTAAATTGCAATTCTTTTAAAAAGAATTGTTCAAAGTAAGTCAGGGAGTCTGGGGTTAGCTTATATTAAATGTCTTTAAAAGCGTAAGGTGAATTGTGTTACTGCAGTGTTGTGAATTTCGGGCTGTAGCCCGACCCAGTGGCCCTGGAAACGATTGTATATTTATTTGCGCAACATGCATGTATTTATTATATTGCAGTCAATACAGGGGATGTAATATATGTGAGATTTTCCAGCTCTATTTTTGTTTTAATAGATTTTACACTTTTATAGATATGAAGGTACACTATTTTGCTACTGAAATGATTTTGAAATAAAGGTGATGGTTTTGTAGATGCATGGCTCATTTCTTTCCTGTCCAATGTAACAGAACGGTTATTATACTGACCACTGAACTTTTTTTTGATTTCTTTAAGCTGCAGTCTGAATGATTCCTAGCAGCAATTTCCACTAATATAACATCATCGTCACGCCCAAGATAGTGGAATTTAAAAAGCAAAAAAATGTGCTGATGACAAATATGACAACTTGGCAAATATTTCATGCTACAGATTCAGTAGGATCCAAACACAGGAGCATCACAGACATGTTTTTTGAGTGTCTACGTCCCGATTCATCAAGTCAAGTTTTATGTACTGGAGAAAAACGTTACAATGTGTATTTAAAAAAAAAAAAAAAGACCACATCCACTCAAACCAGCTAATAATCCTGGCTAGTTAGCCCATTTTTATGTTAACAACTGAAAACTGTACATACGAGCTCATCAACATTTGCCTGAAATCACAATGTTTCCTTTTTTAAATATAAATTATGTTAAAATTTGCGTTTTCATATCAGCTACATGGATTTCAGTTTAAGTGGCATGCGTTTTTAAACACTTTAAACAACCAGATATTTACGCCGCTCTTAGCGAACACGGTTAATTACGTTACGCTGAATGAGATGAGAGGTAATTTTGCCCTGAGCAGAAAGTGCTGTAGGTAATTTTTAACTGGTGTATTAAGTGAGCTTTCTAAAGCTTTTCTTCTTTAAAATAAACTTCAGACACGTACACACATCCCAGAATTACAGAGATCTCACACACAAGCAACGACTTCTCTTAAATTATTTTAATTCCTTGTGTACACTAAAAGAAAATTTACACACTTAAAGATTTTTTTTGTCCAAAAGAGCCCGAGCATGCTCGTTCCAACCTGGAGGGGGGCGGGGCTCTTTTTTCCACACACACACACACACATCAGTAAGATTGTTTTTCCATAGGAATTTGCCCGTAACAATCTCATTTTTGTACATTTTCCACAGTCTTACTGTACACAGTCACCTACGTGATTTTAGTAGTATAGTAGTACTTCCATTACAGCTTTACAATGTGCAAAATTCCTCACAGAGAGACAGAGAGACAGACAGACAGAGAGACAGACAGACAGACAGGACAACACGCAGCGGGGGAACCGAAACAAGAAAGAAATTAGAACAGAAAGATAGGAAAAAAAAAAAAAAGCTAAAAGGACTGATTTTGGACAACGTTTCCAATGATGCACGGCCAGAGGAGTGCGTTTAAGACGCTAAAATAAAAGACTTTAGAAGGTTAATGTAGATTATTGGTCCCTTATTGGCTAAAGTACTTCAAGTCAATCACGACGATTCCTTCATCACATGGGTCACATTACAGTGGTTTCACCTTTAAGAGTTTAAAACAACAGCAATAATAAAACCTGCAGCGGGAAACAGAACGCAGCTGCTACGTCGCCACTCTTCTAATCGTCTGCTATGAGAATAAAGCGCTGTTTACAGTGAATAACATGTTAAACCCCCAAAAAACATAACTCTAACATACGAAAGCTCCAAACTAAACATTAATTATCCGCATAATTATATTAACTAAAATTATTAAAACCTAAGGCCTTTTAAACATCATTTAAAAAATAAAAAAAAATCAACCAGCAGAATTTTGCAGGCAGTATGGTTTCAAGTCTATTTATTATATATATATATTTATATATATATATATATATATATATATATATGAATGACTGATTTCACTTCACTATTTGCCTTCGTTGAAGGACTTTTAACCAGTGTTTCCTCAGCAAAACGATATTGAACACACACACACACACACACACACACACAGCTGGAATCATACTGAACCATAAACATAACCTAGAATGGAAAAGAAGTCTTATCCCTGATTATATACACGCTGAACCTCTATTAAGAAGAAAACTCGGCTAGAACAATCAGGGATGCACCGATCCGATACCGAGTATCGCTGTATGTCGAGGAGCCGAGTGATATTTATAAACGCAGGTAAATCATACTTAAACGCAGTGATGAGATCGTAGTTTCATGAATGGTAAATACATAATCATATTCGTTAATCTTCACATTTGATTGTTTCCCAAGTGGAATCCTGATCTACTACAAAAACATGATTAAGATGTCTAAGAATATATATCAAAATTTACAAACTTTATAGCTTTCATGCTACTATTAATGATCCCCGATGACATGGTAACAACTCGAGTAACAAACATCTCACTATTTTTATGTTTTTGAGGAACGATATTAAAGTAGAGCTTAGGGGGCGGGGTCAACTGGAGAGCTTCAAAGAGCTTAGGGGCGGGACCAACTGGAGGGCTTCAAAGAGCTTAGGGGCGGGGCCAACTGGAGAGCTTCAAAGAGCTTAGGGGGCGGGGCCAACTGGAGGGCTTCAAAGAGTTTAGGGGGCGGGGCCAACTGGAGAGCTTCAAAGAGCTTAGGGGGCGGGACCAACTGGAGGGCTTCAAAGAGTTTAGGGGGCGGGGTCAACTGGAGGGCTTCAAAGAGTTTAGGGGGCGGGGTCAACTGGGGGGCTTCAAAGCGCTTAGGGGGCGGGGCCAACTGGAGGGCTTCAAAGAGCTTAGGGGGCGGGGTCAACTGGAGGGCTTCAAAGAGTTTAGGGGGCAGGGTCAACTGGAGGGCTTCAAAGAGCTTAGGGGGCGGGGCCAACTGGAGGGCTTCAAAGAGCTTAGGGGGCGGGGTCAACTGGAGGGCTTCAAAGAGTTTAGGGGGCAGGGTCAACTGGAGGGCTTCAAAGAGCTTAGGGGGCGGGGCCAATTGGAGAGCTTCAAATAGCTTAGGGGGCGGGGCCAACTGGAGGGCTTCAAAGAGCTTAGGGGGCGGGGTCAGGTGTAAGAATCCTGAATGCTGAAGGGGCGCCAGAAAGCTAAGGGAGTTGGACCTAGTGGAAGATTGTGGGTGGGGTCAGAGAGATGGCTCTACAACACCGAGGGGGCGGGGCTTTGGCAAAAAGTTACACAAATTGTGGCTATAAACTGATGTGTAACCTCAAAGCGAGATATAATGTATGAGATGAATGTGTGACTAATGATTTGCAAATCCCGTGAAAAGGAATTTAAATTTGCAGTTGGGGATGTTACGGTGTCGTGTTGCTGGTTTGTAGGTGGAGTTTGTTTGTGTTTGTGAGACACTGGGATGAAACCAATGACCAGGTTTGACAGAAAGCTAACCAACACTGGGTGAACTATAGTGCTGATGTCACATGATTGGGTTTGTAACTGACTGATTTAACTCATCGTTAATTATTAATTAATGGGATGGGTGCATCCCTAATGAAGACGCTTCCACACCTCTAGAGACTGAACACTCTGCTCCGCTCCGCTCACTCTCACACGCTCAAACGACAAAACTTAAACTGACTCCAACAAGCTGAGCTAAAGCGAACCAAAAACAAAAGACAGTGTGAGGATAGAGAGGCGTGAGGTGGAGAGAGAGAGAGAGAGAGAGAGAGAGAGAGAGAGAGAGAGATGGAGGGATCAGTCTGGGACAGGAGAGGGGGATGAAGAGGAACAGGAGGAGGGAGGAAGAGGAGTGAGTGTGGAGGGAAACATCAGCACTTTGGCCTGCATGAAGGAGAGATCAGGCAGTGTGGAGATGACACGTCGAGCCTCTTCACTCAGATTCTCCTCCTTCTGCGTCTGCACCCGCCTGCACACACACACACACACACACACACACACACACGTTACATACACACACACGTCAAATAAATCATCATCCCCTCATTAATAGTTAGCGTTGATTCATTTTCTATAACAGCAGCTCTGTCAGTAGTGCAGCTACAAATCACAGGTTTATATTAATACCCTCCTTATTGTTTCTATGGTAACAGCTCATTCGCTAATTCACAGGTGGACATTTATGGAAGGAGTCTCCAGTGTCAGTGCTTTATAACAGTCAGAGGCACATCTGTAACTTTAACCGAGACCAACTGGCTGCCTTCTACTCCGAGTGTGTAGTAGAGATGGTGTGTGCTGCCCCCTGCTGTCTGAGCAGTGGTAGTGCAGGTGTGTGTGTGTGTGTGTGTGTGTGTGTGTGTGTGTGTGTGTGAGTGTGAGAGAGAGACCTGGTGGACGTGTTGGTCTTCTCCACAGTGGACATGAGGCGAGCGAACGCGTCCACCACTCTGCTGCTGCCTCCGCTCACATCCAGCTTAGCCTGGGTCAGCTCATACAGCTCCGGGTCCACGCCTACACACACACACACACACACACACACACACACACAGTGTGAACACTAGCACATGTACACACGCACACACCCACTGTAAACACACACAGATCCTACTGCTAATGCTGACCACGCACAGGTGAGACGAAGGAGGGAAAAAAAATGAATGAAGGAAAAAAACGGCTAGAGGCGGAGTTACGCAACAAAGGCCCTGATCACGTGCTGTGACCTTTGACCTCAGCTGACCTGGTATGGAGGTGGTGGAGCTGGAGGGCGACTCGTCCACTGGGCCGAAAAAGTCCAGATTCAGCAGAGACGAACCTCCACTTGCTTCAGTGAGCAGGGAAGAGAGAGAGAGAGGGAGAGAGAGAGGGAGAGAGAGGGACAAAAGAGTGCAACAGAGTGGAAGAAAAAGAGAGACAGACAGAAAAGAACAGGAAGAGACAGAAAAAGAAAGCAACAGAGTGAGAGAGACAAAGATAGACACAGAGAGAAGATAAACACATGCTTGTTGTTAGTACGAAAAAAACCCAACACTGTTAATGTTAATGACAAACAGCTGAGAACATAAAGTCACCCAAAACTTGTTTTTTTTAATAATTTTTTTAAAAACGCACCAGTTAATTTACTCTCATCGAGAAATCAGATGCTACAACGATGCAAATTAATGCTCCTCTGCTAAACCAGTATTTCATGGCCTGCATTTGCATATTAACACATGATTGGCTGTTACATTTTATGACATAACAGCACTGGCCTGTCACGAGTTCGGCACCATCTCAAACGTATTTTTATAAGTTTAGGGTGACTTTAAAGATGGTTAATGCTTGCTGCGTTAGAAGGTTAGGAGCAGTTAAGACTGACTTGAGCTGTACGGTATTCTCCAGACCAGTGGATCTCAAACTTTCTTAGTCTAAGGCCCTGTTTGTGGACAGTAAATGTAACTTGTCTGTTCTTTGCTGATATTAGGACACTTTAGGGCCTTTCGCACCGCGGGAACCTTTTCATAGTTCCTGAACTAATTGTGGAACTACCCACTTTTTGGCGTTTTCGCACCTCTGGAACTGGGTGTGATTTTAGTACCGACTGCCTTTTTCGAGAACCAAATGAGCTCCTACTCCGGAGCAGGGTCTAACCAGCACAACTGGTACTATCCGTGACGTAAGGAGACGTTGATTGGCCAAACGCGTACGAAAACGCCGTCACCCGCCATGATTTAAAACGCCGTGTAAACATACTGTAGTGTCGACTTATTTCTCAAGTATGGAGAACAGCGATAGATGGACGCGAGACACGACAAACACACAGCTCCGATCACAGCGTCCTCCATCCTCCGGTTGTTTACGTTGTTCTTCTTTGCACAAATGACGTCGCTGTCGACCGGCTTACGTCACTTCCTAGTGCCCGCTGTCGGTGCGAATGCAACCCTTTAAACGGTACTGGGAAATAGTTCACGCAAATTCGCCCAGTAGTTTAGTACCGTAAATTTAGTTCTGGAACTAGAGCGGTGCGAAAGGCCCTAATGTCTCTTGCTTAGAGAGAGATCTCTTACACTGCTGCAGTACAGAATAAATTAGAAAACCTCAGATACATTCGTGAGCTTGTTCTAAGCAGTTACGAGGCACAGAAACCGTTGTCTACTGATGAACCAAACATCAGCATCATCATCATCATCATCATAAATGTTATGGAACGTACCATCCAGAGGGTTTGTAAGGCCACTGCTGCTCCAGTCAAACTGCACCGGCGGGAGGGACTCCTTCAGAGGGGTGGGGGAAAAAAAAATCAATCTGTGTTTCTTATAAGCATCACAATGTGAACAAGAGCGGGACAGACGATCTGACATTTCGCACTGGAGGTACGATGTTAACAAATCTTTTCGGCACATACACGGCCACATTGTCATCAGCTGTGTAAAAAAAACAGGTGACAACCCGTATTTAACTTGTATCTGTATCACTTAAGGGGGCGGAGTCATACCAAAGTGAACTATATATTTATATATATAAAAAAAAGTGCTTCTGGTTTTTCCAAGATGGCCGCTCCTATAACCTTCAGTGATGGGACGATCAGCAGGTCTGTGTGACATCACTGAATAACTGAAGTTTTATTGAAAAACTAATTGTAAAATCTGTTTGTTAGACCATCAGACTCGGATTAGGCTCCAGCGCAAAACTGAAAAAGTGCTTAGGTCCTGTGAAGCACACACCTGTGCTGCGTCGGCGGGGCAGGCACTCATCTCCGTGGCAACAGAGGGAGACTGCGCTATGGAGGCGATCATCTCAGCAGCGGAGACGGGCTTCACTGGCTCTTTAGTGGGTTCCAGCATTCCCTGCAGAGAGAGAGAGAGAGAGACAGAGAGAGAGAGAGAGAGACAGAGAGACAGAGAGAGAGAGTATGAGAAAGACGTAGAAGAAGAGATCTGAAGGAAAATCAGCATCTGGATTTAAGAAGCCTTTCTCACCAGACTGGCCGCATACATGGGCACAATAACGGGCTGCTTCTTCTGACCTGTGAACAGCTGTGAGTGAGAAAGAAAGAGAGAGAGAGAGAAATGGACAAACAGAGAGAGTTTAATTAAACCACACAATTATAGAGTTACACTGTAGCTATGCTCACTACAATCAGCTTTCACAATCAGTTTTCGCTGCGTAAGTCAGCGTTCACTCCTTAAGTCAGAGTTTTCCTCGTTAAGTCAGAGTTTTCCTCGTTAAGTCAGAGTTTTCCTCGTTAAGTCAGAGTTCACTTGCCAAGTCAGCGTTTCTTCAATAAGTTATCTTTTGCTCAATAAGTCAGTGTTTCCTCATTAAGTTAGCTTTTGCTTGCTACATTCCTCAGACTTGAAGAATTTTGATAAAACCTGCGTTAGAGGGACGAGACTTGTGATTGGCGAGAGTGAAGCTTACGCAAGCTTAACCACGTTTAGCTCCGCCCACTTTCCATTGAAAGGGGAAGAAGTTCTGCTGAAGTAGATACTGGAGTCGTTACTGATTCAGCTTTCACGTGCTTTCTGTTTATTTTTACAATCTTTCTGAACTTTAGGTTCACATGAGCAATGTTTGTTAAATACACTAGTGCTGTATAATGACTACATGTGCTGATATTCTGTACTCCACAGTGACGCCTGAGTTTTACGTACGATACACACTCACTATGTTCCGCGTGTCGATGCCCAGTGAGCAGAGCAGAGCTTTGTTACTGTGTGAGCCGCCCCACTGATACCTCAGACCAAACGCATTGTGGATGTCCTGCAGCTGCAGCCACACGCCCTGCACGCCTCTACACCATAGAGAGAGAGAGAGCGAGAGAGAGAGAGAGAGAGAGAGAGAGAGAAATTAGTACAGCATTAAATTTATTGCACCTCAAAGCAACACACACACACGTATACATCATCTTGTGCAAAACCATCACCACGGCGATACTGTGTTGCGTAAATGATTTGACTTTAGAGGGTACAATACGTTCTCAACCTACAAAAAGTACAACCTCGGCAGCTGTTTTTATATTTAAATGGTGCTCCGGTAAAATTGAACATCTGGTGCTGATGTGGTTTAGCTCTCAAACCGCAGTCCAGTGTGCTGACCCACATCTCAGCTCAAGGAGGAAACCTCAGAGAAGGGCACCTGCTGGAAGCAGTGACACGCCATGCCCTGAACAGCTGCAGGAAGCGATGTGGTGTGTGGGTGTTGTTCTTACCCACTGACTGGTGCTGGCTCTTTCTCTTCTTTCTCTGATCCTTCACATGGCTCTAGGAAGGCTTTAAGTGGGAGCACGTCCTCCTCTACATGAGGCAAGGAGAGCTCAAGAAAACTGGCCAGGAAAAGCTTCTCCAACCGGCTCACAAGAGACACCTGCAGAAAAAAGGGGGATGAAGATCAGAGAGTCAGAGAGACCAGATTTCTGAAAGGAGTCAAGTAATATATGAGGCAAATATGACGTATGAGGCACCAGGGCTGGGCAATATGACGATGAGATATCAATATCGATATCGATACTGTGCTTAAAAACTATTTCTGTACTAATCATTTTCATGATAAAACATTAGGTGCTAATGGTGAAGTGAAAATTTTATATCTACACATGACAAATGAATTTGTGTAGGTTTTAGAAAAGCTCGCAAGATTTTATTTCCACTTGATCGGAGTGGGTGAACAATCCTGTCAGGCTACATTCCTGAAAGCGAAAAATGTGACCTAGCGCCTGGGTCAAATATCCTGTAGGACTCAAGGACTTCTGTTCACCATGCTGCTGTAGACACACTTCAAAAGCAGGAAGATTTAAAAGAAAAAAAATCAAGAACAGCAAATAAAATAATGTTTGATTCGTCTAAACGTACCATAATGTTGTCTTTCCTGTTGTCTTCATCACTGCCAGTAGGGGGCGCTGTAACAGATCGGCTTTCGTGCCAATCGTCTTCGCTCTTCTCCGAAAAGGTCGAGCCCTGGTCCTGACCGAATGCTGCCCACGATTCCCCCGCTTCCTCATTCGACTCGCCAAACGCCTGCCACCCCCCATTATCATCAGCACCGCCATCAACAGGTGCCGAAGTAAAGTCCGCGAAACTGTCGCTACCCGGAAACTCGGTGTTCTCCGCTCCCTCTTCGCCATCTTGTGCCGTCTTGCCGGGTTGTCCATGCGCATCGAAGTCGCCAAACTCATCCTCGTCAGTGCACGTCGTTTCAGGATCGTTTTGCCCGACAGACTGCGAAGGCGCGATCGATTCTGAAGGTGCAGAGTGCGACGCTGCCCCCTGCTGGTCAAAATCAGCAAAGCCGGAACCTCCGAAGGAGCTGGCATCCCCGAAGTCGCCGAAATCTCCAAAGTCCTCGTCGTCATCCTCGGCCAGCTGGCTATGGTCAGCAGGCGTGGCCGTCTCTTCCTGTAGTGGAGGGGAAGGTACCGAACCCGTCGTACTGAAATCCCCGAATTCCTCGAGCGCTTCCGTGGAAAGTGGTCGACCGAAAGAGGTTTCCGTTTCGGTCTCTGTTTCCGTGTCGTTCCCGGACCCCTTCTCTTCCGTCGGCTCGCTGCTGCTACCTCGCTCATCCATGGAGACGGGGGACACCCTGTTGTCCATCTTTTCCTTAACCTCCAAACCATCCTGCTCCACGCCATTCTGCGATATTTGTTGCTCTGTGCTAACAGACTCAGTAGTATTCGAGTCCTGATGTGCATGGTCAGTGTCCTGACCCCTTTGTTCATAACTCACCCCTGCATGGAAACCCCTGTCTCCGTTGCTAAGGTGATCTGAAGCCTCTGCAAACGAGGCGAACCCTGTTACACAATCGTCTTTGTCATTGTCCACCGCTTCGCCAGCTATGCTAGCTCCATGATTTTCCTCACTTTGTGGTTGGTTGTCTTGTGCTAGTCTCGCGTCGTGGTTTGAATTTTCCCAGTTTACACCACTGTCGATGTGACTGGGAACGTCAGCATTTGAAAAAGCAGCAAAATCAGCAAAATCCTCATCATTGTCACTGGGGATTACATCGGGAAAGCGACCCACTGAGGGACCCGTTTCTCTGTGTATGTGGCGTGAGGGAGGAGTTCCCTCCGTGCCAAAATTTGCAAAGCCATTCGTGAGAACTTCGTTGCCTCCTCCGTTGCAGTCCACGGCATCACTACCACTCCAGGCATTTCCCGGAAAGTCCGAAAAGTTTGTGTAAGTCCCAAGCGGACGCTCTGTAACCTTTTTCAGTTCCTCCACACTAACAGTCCTACAAGCCGGAGCATCCCCCTGGCTGCCGTTCGACATCGCTGGTCCATTAAGTCCAACGACTCGCCCGTTACCGATTAACTCCGGCGGCGATGTCGCGTTCAGCGCCTGCAGCTGATCGAACGTGTTGGGCGTCTCGAATTCCGTGAAGCTGACACTGTTGGGAACGCCGGTGAAGTCGCTGAACTCGTCGTCGTCCTCATCAGCGCCGTCCTCCAAGGGCGGAGGAGAGGACGAGTACATGTGGATCACGTCTGGCTCCATGGCGTCTCCACAGTGATCAAACAGCCGAGACTTTGCACCTGGGAAAGGATGCACTGATTAATGACGACAAACTTTAAATATCGCAGAAACAAACTGAATTAGCAACGGCTTTTCTCTACCACACTGATACTCGATGCTGACCTTTTTTTTAATTTTTATTATTAAGCAATTTAAAGGAAACAAATGTATAGAAACTGGAGTATACTGCAGACGTGTTATATATATATATATATATATATATATAGTCTGCTCCATTTTAACAATCAGACATCACTTCATCGTAGGATGCGACTGCATTTACGCAGATAGCGATGATTTACGAAAGATTTTGTCAAATCAATGGCCACGTTTACACGCACATCGAATTCCGTTTAAGGTCTATATCCGGGTTGCAGCCATATTACGAATACGATGTTTATAAGCGTACAGACATCGGAATATTCCTGTATACATGGTTTGCTTGTTGTAAGTATGCCTGATTCGCCGTTCCTAAATACCTAGCCTACAGCTTAGCATCTGTTAGCACCCACAATTCCTTGCGGATTGAGCACGAGCATATATCTCCTTTCAGTGGATTTTCTGAATAAGGTTTTTACATTTGTCATAACATTTTTATGATTAAAACAGATATATTCCAGGGATGGGAATCGGAATATTGTCTGAATCTGAATAGGGCGTTTTAATGACTCAATCCTAGGGCTGTATGATGATGAAGAAAAATACGGTATGTGATAACTTGTTAAATAACACGATATACGGTACGATAATGCTATAAGTGTGTAAAATCAATTTAAATTATATTTATATATTTATATACGTATTTAAAAACTGAAAATGACATAACCAACATACATGTTTCATGTTCTTTTGAGGAAAAGGAAGCATTCTCTGCTGTCTGCGTTGCCCTAAAACTTATCGTAACTTTTCGAAGTATTAAAATCACTCACTTATCGCAAGCCTTTAAGATATGTATATCGCAATATTTCGATACTTTCGATATATTGTGCAGCCCTACTCAATACTAATGAGAATATTGCCAAATTCTGATTAATATCTGAATATCGACGTGTGTGTAAACGTAGCTATGTAGTTCAGAGTTCCGGCACCGACGGGAATTAAAAGTAGCGCAGTTAGTTACGCAGTTTCTCTCAGCAACAGCATTCGAGTAACTTCTCGTCCTCCTCCTGAAGAAGTCCCGCTGACACCAGTGTGATGTTCTACAGCACTCTGGAGCCTATTTATCAACTCCAGCCTTGTTCTCGAGCTCAAATTAAATCACCAGGACCTTTCACAGAGCGCAGACAGATGGGCTGTGTTTTCAGCTCGACGGTAACGATGTGATAATGGGTGAAAGTGAGAGTCTGAAGAGAGAGAGAGAGAGAGAGAGAGAGAGAGAGAATCCGAGCAAGCGAAGAACACAACGCCGGGTTCTTCTACACGGAAAAAGCGAGCAGAGACCCAAGACAAATAAAAAACAAGGAACTCTTATCGTAACTGTGAAGTGACTACGGCCCGTATTTATTCTAAAGCAGGCGAGTGGAACAAAGAAACCACCAGCTGGACTTATTTAACCAGCGGCCACTTCACTGGTCTGGTGACCTTGAGCTGTGAAGTGCGGAGGAGATTTAACAGAACGAGATTCGCTGAAAAAGAAAAAAAAATTTTTTTTTAAATTAATTAATTAAATACATTTTAAAAAAATACTCCAGTAGATGTGTGTCAATGATCAATGACACAATAGAGGCACTTTTTTTTATTTTATTTTTTTAAAATCTGTTTATGTGCCATACAAGTCGCTATCAGTGAGCTGTTACTATGGAAACCATAACGATAACGAGTTGTGACTTGTGGCTGCACTACTGTTAGAGCAATGATTTTTTTTAAAAAAATATATAAATAAATAAATAAAAAAAATCAGTGTGTTCGGTGTTGATTAATTTCCTGGCACAGCAGCTCTGACAGTAGTGCAGCCACAAGTCACAACTTGTTATCGTTATCGTTTTCATAGTAACAGCTCACCAATAGCGACTTGCACGGCACATAAACAGATAAAAAATAAATTTAAAAAAAACGTGCGTGATCGTTCGATACGTCGGTAGAGTTTTCTGTAATGTTTATTTCATCTTTACAGAAAGGAGTCTCCAGTTCAAGTTCTCCGAACTCTTCAGGACAGAGTTTTGTGGTTTCTCAATAGCGTCACAAGCTGCGTACGAACTTCAAGAGAAAGGAAAGAAAGAAAAAAAAGAGAGATGGATGGAGAGAGGGAAAGACCGTTTACAGCTGCTATAACGTAAGCGAGAACATGAACACGCTCGTTTCACGGACGTTCCGCAAGATTAAATGTAACTGTAAACGGATAAAAAGCGCGACATGTCGTTCTGTGATGAAACAGAAAGTCGCTGTGGTGTAAGATGAAGAAATAACGTCAAGGTCGTGCTGTTATTGGAAAATAATCAACTCCGGAGCGGGAACGCGATCACACCGTGACGTTGTGGATTGTTTTCCTCTAACAGCACGACACGAAGTGGTTTGTTCCTTACTTTAAAACCCGTCCTTAACAGTTAAAAGTTTACAGTTTGAAGTTACATCCGTTCCTCTGACCGTTCCAACGCGCTGACACTGGAGACTCCTTCCATAAAACGTCTCTTTATTTAAAAAAAAAAAGAAAAACCTGCAACAGTTACACATGTGGAGCACAAACACACCCACACACACCACAACACCACACCAAGTACCTGTGAATGAGCTGTTACTATAGAAACCATACCGCGTTACAAAGAGCGCGCGACCCCAGTTACAGGAGCCGGCGTTACTGTCAATCAAAATCAATCAACCAATCAGAACGCAGAATCCATCAGCGCTGGCTGTGACGCACACAGCAGTATTTATTTTCAGTCAGAGTTGTTCTTCCTGTTGTGTTCAACGTCTTGGGAAGGCGTTAGATTAACTAAAGTGTTAAAAATGAGCACCTGTCAGTGTTGTTAGCGCTGTCAACAAAAACCCGCACCTGACAAACAACCTGCCTGTGTTTGCTAAAGGGCCCAACCCAGTTCAACAGGATTAGCTTAGCTTAGCTTAGCTTAACGCTTCAGTGGAATAAAGCTAAAAAATCTGAAGGAAAATCAGAAAGGCTGAAGTGTCCTTGTGTGAAACGTGTGTTTACATGACAAACTGGACACCGAAACGTTTCTGTTGGTTAACCTAAATCTCCCTGCTAATGTTAATATTAATGTTAATGCTAATACTAATGCTAACGTTAATGCTAATGCTAGCTAACTAACAAACATTAGCACTTCTCATTCCCCTCCTTCTAGCTTTAGCTACAGTGAGGAAAGCAAAACAAATCTGACATCAGCCTACCTTATGGATCCTGGCGCCCCACTTCCATGTTTCAGGATGATTTAAAAAAAAAAAAAAAAAAGAAGTTAAATCCTCGTCTTTCTTTTATTTTTTTTAAATAAAGTGTTACAGTTAGAGATTTGAGACCCAGCCGGCTGTTAATGTTAGCTAGGCTAAGCTAGCGCTCCTCTCTCTCTCTCTCTCTCTCTCTCTCTCTCTCTGTGTGTGTGTGTGTGAGAGAATGATTAACTACACACTTCCTTAAACATTTCACTCTTCAGGTTAATGAATTGTCCAGGTGTCCTGCCTGCACTGTCCACTCTGATCACACAAACTTGTTGTTGTGTCGGAGAGCAGCTCTGATACGGGAAGTCTGAGACATTAAACCAGCTCCGGATTCACTGCTGAACACCGCGCACCAGGAAGTGCTTGGTAAAGCGCACGTCTTCTCTGCGCATGCGCACCGCGGCCAGGTGAGGGCGCGCGGGGGATTAAACTCTCTTTAACTTACAGCTTGTTGAAATAAATCAGATTTTTATTTATTTGTGTATTTTTTAAACAGAGCGAATGTCTGATTGTTTCCGCATGTTTTCTTAATAAAAAAAATAATGTGTAGTGACGCAAAAGAACGAGATAATAGAGACGACATGAGAATGAGATGATTAGATAATCATGAGAACGAGACAATTAAGTCAAGTGATTGAGATGATTAGGTCATGAGATAATTAAGGGATGAGAATGAGATAATTAAGGCATGGGAAGGAGATAATTAGGTCATGAGAATGAGATCATTAAGGCATGGGAATGAGGATTAAGGCATGGGAGATAATTAAGGGATAAGATTGAGATAATTAAGTCAAGGGAAGGAGATAATTAGGTCATGAGAATGAGATAATTAAGGCATGGGAGTGAGATAATTAGATAATCATGAGAATGAGACAATTATGTCAAGTGAATGAGATGATTAAGTCATGAGAACAAGATGATTTGGTCATGGGAATGAGATAATTAAGGCATGAGAATGAGATGATTAAGGCATGAGAAAGAGATCACTAAGGCATGAAAATGAGATAATTAAGGCATGGGAATGAGATGATTAGGTCATGAGAACGAGATGATTTAGTCACAGGAAAGAGACAATTAAGTCATGAGATCATTAGGTCTTGGCCACGGCTCAGTAAGGTTTGGGAATGTCCACAGCTTAAGGCATGATGGAATGAGAAAATAATAATAATAATAATAATAAAAAAAAACTAATACATAAGTTATAAGATTGTAATAATTTTAATATTTTAGATTTTTTATTACTGTATTTCTTTTCCATTCAAACTGATAGACAATAAACAATATTACGACTCCTCTATTTTTCTAGCTACTATCTGATCCTGTTTAATTGTTATTGTGTTATTTCTGTGTTTGGTGTTCCATGTTCCAGCTCTGTTTTCTTATTTAAATTTTTTTTATTAATTTATACACTGAAAATAAATAAAAAAAATATATATATATATATATATATATATATATATATATATATATATATATATATATATATATATATTTTTTTTTTCATGTTGGGTTTATATCTGTGGTTATTTTTATTTAAAATGTTTATTAATATATAATAATGTAACATTATGAGGAAATAGATAAATGTAAAAATGCTACTCTTTAAATTGAAATTTTTAAAACCTTTTTCTTTATTCTTTTTAAATTGAAACTTTTTTCAGATGTAATGTGTTTAGCTTTAAAAAAAAAAGCAGCAGCTTGGTGTTTATTAGCTGCTTAAGAAAGACGTGAGGAAGGAGTCAGGAGCAGAAAGATAAGATGGATGATGTGAAAACAGGAAGTGGAAGGAGACGACAGCGTCTCCAGCGTCTCCAAAGGATATCCAGCAGGGAAAAGAAAAGTTATTGAAGCCTTCATGAGCTGGATCTAATGTCAGAAAAAAAAAAAAGAAAAAAAAAAAAGAAATACCTATAAAGCTGTGACCTTTATGTCCAGGCCCTGAGTTTGTTTATCTGTGTGTGTGTGTATGTATGTGTGTGTGTGTGTGTGAGAGAGAGAGAGAGACTTGTGACTGTTAAAGCGTTTCATCATTGGGAATCTGACCAATAAGACCACAGAACTGATGAGAAGGCTTTAATTGATTAGTGATTATGAAATAAACCAAAATGACAACAGAAGTATTTTCTTTTTTAAAAAACAAAACGCTTTACAATGAAATGCCTTCATTATATCAATATTTTCCTCATATACACTTCTATAGTCTATAATTGGAATGTCTAACAAAACACAGGCATATATTAATTACAATTGTTTAGTTCCACACAGTTCCACGTTTACATCAGCCTCTGCTGTGTTCCTGAGCTTCTACTCGTATTATTAGAAACCTGCGTTATTGATTTCAGGCTTGAAAACTCACCGTGCTCTGGACGAGGTTATTCCAACACGTCTGAACATTTTAAAACAACATTTCCTCTCTTTTTTTTTTTTGCTCTGATTGTATACATGTATTTAATTCCAGTTACACAACATCACTGTTGAGATTCGCTGACGTATCTGTCAGAACACCTGACTTTTAAGACTCTAAGCAGATGGTTTTAAAGCAGCCATGTGCAACTTTGTTCATGATGACAAAACCGGTGGCCATCCTTAATCAACATTAGCCTCATAGCTTGAGTGCAAATCTAAATAATAATAAAAAAATATATATAATCCTAAACATAGCTTGGCTGATCGATTATATTCAGGGTAAAGGAATAAAACTGGTATAGATTTTAGTTCTGGACAAATTCTTCTTTTAAAGGTGCAGTTTGTAACATTGAAACATGGTTCTAGGTCTCTAACAGTCGTAAAACTTCAAAGGCACTTTAGGAAAAAAAAAAGAAAAACGTGTTCTCACATATTACCATGCGGTGGTTTCTGCTGTAGTTTCCTCATTTCGGGTTTTTGTTTACACATTTCTGGACCAGAAATTAGCTCAGACCCACCCATTTTCCCAAAAAAAAAAAAAAAAAAAAACCACGAGGGATATTTACTTTTAACAAACAGGGTGGGATGAGCTAATGGGAAAAGAAATCCCTCAAAGTTTTCACTCCTTTGCAGCTGACCTTCGCTAAACATTACAAACTGCGCCCCCTGCTGGTGTACTGCTGTAGTGTAGTTCAGCGTTAGTGTTGCTGTGATTCAGTCCTGATCTTAATCCTTCTGTCGAGCTTAAACTAATATTCACTTTATAAAGAGCGCTTGTTTCCATGACGACGCTAAATTCCACTAGCACATCGGTGGGATTTACCGCAGTCTGTTATCGGCGAGTTAAGGGCAGTCCGGAGAACGATGCGTTAAACACCCAGTCCCGATGTTTTCTCCACCACGCTAACACCTACAATCCTGCTCTCTTCCGTGTCAGCCTTGAGCGCTAAGGATTATAAAACGCCTTTATTAAAAAATAATAATAATAATAATAATAATAATAAAATAATAAGCTAGATTAACTACAGTTACCCGTGCCGGTGTGTGTTCAAGCGATTCATATTAACAGCTGCAACTTCATAAGTTCGAACACGGCAATGAGAGGACAGTGATAATTCCAGTCCTTTCACGTGCCATTAAGACTGTGAAATTGGTCTCTTACGATCGAGTTCTGTGTTTGCAGACCCGTTCTTCTTCAGTCTTATAAACCAGAGGTCCAGTTCAGCTCCGTGTTAAGAGACACACAGAGTACGGCTGGCGGGAGCCGCTGATCGTCTCCAACTCAGTTCAGTTTGGTGATGCTCAGGCTGCCGCTGATCTGGATGGTGTCGATGGACATCAGCGAGCGCACGCGGTGATAGAAATCGAACAGCGGCTGTCCGTCCACGAACACCCGGAACCTCTGGTGCTCGCAGTGAATCTCCAGCTGGAAAAATAACACAAAAGCATTAAAGTTACAGACTAACACTAATGTGGCGTTACGAGGTCACACGATCTGCAGCGCAATATCGACATCAACACTACATTTCAGTGCAAAGTGGGCGGGGCTAATCTTAGAGAACGCATGTGTAAGCTCCACCCTCATCAATCCCAAGGCTGGTGTCAGTCTTCCCTCCCACGCAGACTTTATCAAAACGGCTTCTTCTAATCTGAGTGACCTAGTGTAGGAAAGCTAACACAGCAAGTAAGTGAAAGTAGTTAACCTAGTGAGGTCACAGGCTGGGTGTCTCAGACAGAGAGCTGTCAATCAAACGTGTTTACATTTACGTTTACGGCATTTGGCAGACGCCCTTATCCAGAGCGACTTACATTTTATCTCATTTATACAACTGAGCAGTTGAGGGTTAAGGGCCTTGCTCAAGGGCCCAGCAGTGGCAGTGCTGAGATTTGAACTTGTGACCTTCCAATCAGTAGTCCAACATCTTAACCAATGAGCTGCCACTTCCCCTGCCACTTTTTTTTTAGAATATTAGGCCACGCCCAATAGGACAGTTTTCATATTGGTGTGATGATGGAGTTCAGCTGCTGTTTCACTGAATGACTGCTACGTAATTGCCACTTATACAGCGGTTCCTTCTCTTAACACTCATAGTTTTGGAAAATAGGATAATTGTGCATTCTGGGAAAACACTATATAGTGTGGTATCATGTTGGAAAAGAATTTTAAAGTTGAATAACATCATGACAACATTGATCATATACCCTGAACGGCTGTCCTGCGAGGAACGGGAAGAATGGGATGGCCGTCTCCTCCTCTCCCCACGAGCCCGACACGTGTGCGTTCCTGAGCAGCTGACGATCCTCGAACCTCGCGCTGACCTCCAGCGCCACGTCGTCACACCCGCACGTCAGGCTGATGTCAAAACTGACCAATCACATCAGACACACTCACAATCTCATTCGGTATTTACTTATCAGTATGAGCATGAGACGTTACAGAACACTTATCAGAGATTCAAAGGAACAAGAAAAGCACAAATATCTTTGTCTTTCCGTGCTGTACCAATTCACACAGGTGTACGTGTGTGTGTGTGTGTGTGTGTGCGCTCATGTTCTCACCCATCTGGTTCTGGATCCACGATGCCCATGATGGTGATTTTTTTCCCAGGTCGCATCCCACCTCGAATACTTCCACAAAATGGCACTGCCTGCCCAAACACACAATATATTACTTTTTTTTAAAAAATTAAAAACCAGGTATTTATATCCAGACTGTATGTTACGGTCCAGTCTAATGCAGAATATTCAGCTATGCCACAGGTCTCCGAGTCATTCCCAAAAGACTTCCAGTATTTAAACCAGGAATTCTCACTGCAGAGACAATTTAAATTTATAAAGGCTGACAGTTTTTATTTATAACCAGTGCGTCCCTTTAAGACTACACTCAGACCTTTCACGAAGAAATTCTAAGTTTACGCTACACCATATGGCCAAAAGTATGTGCACCCCTGACCATCACACCCATACGTGCTTCTTCCTCAAACTGTTAAACACAAAGTTTAAGCACACAATTGAAAGTAGAAAGTCTTTGTATGCTGCAGCATTACAGTTTCCCTTCACTGGAACTAAGAAGCACAAACCTGTTCCAGCATGACAATGCCCCTGTGCACAAAGCGAGCTCCATGAAGACGCGTATACGTGTGTGGTAGGTATACAATCTGGATACACTACATCCGCCATGTTGGCATTGTCATGTGACCTATGACGTCATAATAACCGCAAAAATTTAGCCCTCCAGATTAGAGCATCTCATTTTAAACGCTGTTTCAGCTGTTTTTTTCTTGTTTATCCACAAGGAACAACGTTTAATACCTATAGCAAAAAAGCCAACACGCTGCCTTCAGCTATTTTTGATTCTGACAGCTTTTCCACGCCAGTCCTGTTGCCTTATGGGATATCGCAGTTCCATTACTTCCATACTGCAGAATCTCTGAGGAAGCAGTAGATCATCTGGATATTTTATGAATACTGACAATTCGGACATAATACTCCTTTGGCGTACCGTATAGTATATTCGGATGCAGTAATGGTTTCCCCGAGGTTGGTGAAATTTCCTGACTTATTAAAGCTTTACCAGTTTGAAACTCACTTTTATAACCACTCTTTAGATACTTCACTCTAATTTCCATAAGGCTATCCTGTATTATTTCTGCAAAGCACTTCAGGCTTGTCTTACAATGCGATGTAAATAAAAGTTTTGACCTTTTGTTGTTGTTGTTATGGATTAATCACAAACTGACTGCTTTTAGCTACAACAGGAAGTCAGTTTATTACCAGGAGCTGTTGTTCATCTTTGCTGGAGGAACCAAATGAAGGTTCTCCAAAAGAGCTGTTCAGCTTCCTGTTAGGGGTTGCCGACCTCTGAAAGCAAATAATAATAATAATAATAATAATAATAACACACATTATTAGTACACAGTCAGGACCATGATGAGATGCTCTAATAGGATTTACATGCATTAGTGTGTTTACCAACAAAACCACTAAACTTCAGAGCCATACAATTTCACAACAAATTCATAGTTACATCAACACGGTTTAACTAATTAACCTAATAACAAAAACATATGTTCATAGTTCAAAATGGTTAACCTGAGAAAAGCGAGCTAAACGTGTATCTTCTCTCTCTCCTCAAAACACTCACCAGCTCCTCTCGCACTCGCAGCTCCGCCATCTTGGGAAGAAATTTACAAACTGCTGGAATTTTTTTTTTTTTTTTTTTGACAGCGGCCGTTAGTATGGTCACGTGACTATCAGGGAGCGTGCAGGCATTCCACGCCACGGAGAGGGCAAATCGAGAAAAACCGTCCAATCAGATCCCTCGGCTGAAAACACGTGACAGCGCTTGGGTGGGGATTCGGAATGTTGACGTCGAGGTTATGGCTGAATCCTGAATGAATCTCTATGTACTATATAAGCACACTACATAGGGAATGAAATAAGAAGGCGTCTACGTCATATATAGTGCACTAGATGTTTAAAAGATGTTTATTTTCCTGTAATAGCGAAAGGTAAAAAAAATGTAGAAATAAACTATATATAGGGGGATATATGGACACACACACACTATATGGCCAAAAGTATGTGCACCCCTGACCATCAGACCCATATGTGCTTGCTGAACATCTCATTCCAGATTTATTCCCCTTTGCTGTTATAATGAGCTCCACTCTTCTGCGAAGTCTTTCCACTAGATGTTGGAGCGTGGCTGTGGGGATTTGTGTTCATTCAGCTACAAGAGCATTAGTGAGGTCAGGCGCTGATGTTGGTGAGGAGGTCTGGGGTTCAGTCGGTGTTCCAGTTCATCCCAAAGGTGTTCAGTGGGGTTGAGGTCAGGGCTCTGTGCAGGACACTCGAGTTCTTCCACTCCAACCTTCACACACCATGTCTTCATGGAGCTCGCTTTGTGCACAGGGGCATTGTCATGCTGGAACATGGTTGGGTTAGGCTCTACAGTTCCAGTGAAGGGAGATCTTAATGCTACCTCCTACAAAGACATGCTATACTATAGTGTGTTTCCAACTTGGGGAAGAACCACACAGGGATGTGATGGTCAGGTGTCCATAAACTTTTGACCATATAGTGTGTATATATCTGTATAAATCTGAAAAAATTGCTTTCAAACGGACGAGTGAAGCTGTAAACAAATTCATGGCGTATTATTCTTCCTTCTAAACCAAACTGTTTTTACCTCCTCCAATTAATAAGATTCTAAATTAGCACTACGTTAGCATGACATTAACACCAGCTCTTGTTCAGTCAGCATGTACAAATGTACACAGTGGAGTACACTTCCTTGTAAAGTCATTTTAAAGGGTGGTTTTATCCCTTAAGCTCACAGGCGTGCCTCACGCAGAGTGTGAGTGTGAGAGTGTGTAAGTGAAGGTGGACTACACGGCCAACAGATGGTGCTGTGATATCATTCTCACTGTTTGTCTATCTTTATAAAAGTGCTGTGTTTAAGAAAAGAGCCCGCTTAGATGCCAGTCCATCACAGGGCACCATCCATACACTCATTCACACACTAGGGGCAATATCGAGTAGCGAAATGACCTGTGCATGTTCTCAGGAGGTGGGAAGAACCTGGAGAACCAGGAGGAAACCTGTGTGCTCACAGGGAGAATGTGCAACTTAACTGAGATTTGGTACACTGCACCCTCTAGAGGGTCTTTAACCCTAAATGTCTCTAAATTTGATGCAGGTCAAGCTTGAAGCTACCACCCCAGTACAGTTTAGCACCTTTTATCTCAGACTATAGTCATTTTTCTTCCTGGAATTTATTTAATTAGACGTAAAGAAGAGGACAGATAGCACACTGTGCTCATAATACACACTCTTTGAGTGACCTTTAACCCCTCACACCACATGCGGGACACAGGACTGCACCATCAGGTGACTTCATTACGACTGGCTGCCAGTCATGGCCTGGAGCCTCGTCAGCCTCATCATGTGCAGGAATGAGAGAACAAAACACGACCATAAAATCCGCTCACACACATAATCGAGGAGCTGCATGACGACAGGTGTCAGTGTTTACAGTTTGTTTATGAGATAAGATAACATTTTATTAATGCTTGGCAGGAACTTGACATACCACAGCAGCTTGGACCAAAACAAGGATAAGATGGAATTACAGATAAAGCAGGATGGGTGGGAAATCTTTCTCTGCACATTTATTTATTTATTTATTTATATATTTATTTATTTAGTAATGCAGCAGTTAACATTTTACACACTGCAATCTCCAGTCTCTGTTTCCCTCCTGTGGGTTTATGGGTAACAACTACTGCTCGTATAATTAAAAGAAAATTGTTCTCAGAAGCCCTCTCTGCAAATTCGGGACAGAGCTGATGTATGGGATGACTGTTATTACTGTGGGATTTTAAAAACAGACAAACATCCGGACCTTCATCCGGACTGTTTATCAGCTTGACAGCTTATTTTTCTTCTGAAGACAATTTTAAGATGACAGTGATGAAGAAATGCAGCATGAGAAGGTGAAAAATATGTAGAAGAAGAAGTAAAGATGGAGATATAGAAAAACAGAACAAAAGAAAGTAAAGTAAAGCATGAAACAAAGAAAAATGAAAAAATACAGAATGTAATGATGAAAAAAGAAGAAGAAAATAAAGGAAAATTAAAAGAATAAGAAAAGCACTGATGATAAAAAGGAGAAGAAAAAGAAAGGGAGGAAGAAAGGCGTAAGAAGTAACAGCAGAAGTGTGTGTGTGTATGTGTGTGTGTGTGTGTGTGTGTGTGTGTGAAGACTGTGTGTTCACTGGAGCATGTGGAGTGTGTAAATGGAAACAGTACTTGTTCAGTGAACCCATACTGTGTGTGTGTGAGTGTGTGTGTGAGTGTGTGTGTGTGTGAGTGTGTGTGTGTCCCACTCAGAGGCGTTTCCTCCAGGCCAGAGACAAAGACAATCTGTCCAACACACCACACTGTCATCCCTTCCCTATCACACACACACACACACTCACACTCTTTGTTCCTCTCTCAGGCCTGAGTTCAGGCCGGGATATTTAAAACACACCGTAAACACGCCGGTGCGCGTGGCAACCGTCGCCATGGCAGCGCGACAACAGCCCGCAGCCCCGGTAACTCACTGTTTGCCTTGGCGCTGTGGCACAACACTGGCGTTATGTAACGGGAGCGCGCGGCTCGGACTGGGGCGCGCCCCCGGCGACGCGCACGCAGCGGCGGTTGCTAGGTTACCGTGTTGGAGTTTTCAAAAACGAAGGCAACAAAAACTTCCTCGAAGGAACATCTGTTAAAAAAAACAAGACAAACGTCACCCCAGGAGCTTATTCACTCTTTATTCACTCTGTATGCACTCTATATTCACTCTATATTCACTCTATATTCTCTCTGTATGCACTCTTTATTCACTCTAAATTCTCTCTGTATGCACTCTTTATTCACTCTTTATTCACTTTATATTCACTCTGTATGCACTCTTTATTCACTCTATATGCACTCTGTATGCACTCTTTATTCACTCTAAATTCTCTCTGTATGCACTCTTTATTCACTCTTTATTCACTTTATATTCACTCTGTATGCACTCTTTATTCACTCTATATGCACTCTGTATGCACTCTTTATTCACTCTAAATTCTCTCTGTATGCACTCTTTATTCACTCTTTATTCACTTTATATTCACTCTGTATGCACTCTTTATTCACTCTATATGCACTCTGTATGCACTCTTTATTCACTCTATATTCTCTCTGTATGCACTCTATATTCACTCTATATTCTCTCTGTATGCACTCTTTATTCACTCTATATGCACTCTGTATGCACTCTTTATTCACTCTAAATTCTCTCTGTATGCACTCTTTATTCACTCTATATGCACTCTGTATGCACTCTTTATTCACTCTATATTCTCTCTGTATGCACTCTATATTCACTCTATATTCTCTCTGTATGCACTCTATATTCACTCTATATTCTCTCTGTATGCACTCTATATTCACTCTATATTCTCTCTGTATGCACTCTTTATTCACTCTGTATGCACTCTTTATTCACTCTATATTCTCTCTGTATGCACTCTTTATTCACTCTATATTCTCTCTGTATGCACTCTATATTCACTCTATATTCTCTCTGTATGCACTCTTTATTCACTCTATATGCACTCTGTATGCACTCTATATTCTCTCTGTATGCACTCTTTATTCACTCTATATTCACTCTGTATGCATTCTTTATTCACTCAATATTCTCTCTGTATGCACTCTTTATTCACTCTATATTCTCTCTGTATGCACTCTATATTCACTCTATATTCTCTCTGTATGCACTCTTTATTCACTCTATATTCTCTCTGTATGCACTCTTTATTCTCTCTGTATTCACTCTTTATTCACTCTATATGCACTCTTTATTCACTTTATATTCACTCTGTATGCACTCTTTATTCACTCTATATTCACTCTGAATGCACTCTTTATTCTCTCTGTATTCACTCTTTATTCACTCAATATGCACTCTGTATGCACTCTTTATTCTCTCTGTATTCACTCTTTATTCACTCTATATGCACTCTTTATTCACTTTATATTCACTCTTTATTCACTCTATATTCACTCTTTATTCACTTTATATTCAGTCTATATTCACTCTATAGTAACCCTTTATTGACTCTATATGCACTCTTTATTCACATTATATGCACTCTTTATTCACTCTATATGCACTCTTTATTCACTCTTTATTCACTCTATATGCACTCTTTATTCACTCTTTATTCACTTTATATTCAGTCTATATTCACTCTATATGCACTCTATATTCACTCTATATGCACTCTATATTCACTCTGTATGCACTCTTTATTCACTTTATATTCAGTCTATAGTCACTCTTTATTCACTCTATATGCACTCAATATTCACTCTTTATTCACTCTTTATGCACTCTATATTCACTCTTTATGCACTCTTTATTCACTCTATATGCACTCTTTATTCACTTTATATTCACTCTTTATTCACTCTATATTCACTCTTTATTCACTTTATATTCAGTCTATATTCACTCTATATGCACTCTATATTCACTCTTTATTCACTCTTTATGCACTCTATATTCACTCTTTATGCACTCTTTATTCACTCTTTGTGCACTCTATATGCACTCTTTATTCACTCTATATTCACTCTTTATTCACTTTATATTCAGTCTATATTCACTCTATATGCACTCTATATTCACTCTGTATGCACTCTTTATTCACTTTATATTCAGTCTATATTCACTCTTTATTCACTCTATATGCACTCAATATTCACTCTTTATTCACTCTTTATTCACTCAATATTCACTCTTTATTCACTCTTTATGCACTCTATATTCACTCTTTATGCACTCTTTATTCACTCTTTATGCACTCTATATTCACTCTTTATTCACTCTATATGCATTCTTTATTCACTCTATATTCACTCTTTATTCTGCATTATTCACTCTTTAATCATTCTATATTCACTCATTCTTTAGGTTG
The DNA here is from genome assembly GCF_027358585.1 of Pangasianodon hypophthalmus. Taxonomy (NCBI): domain Eukaryota; kingdom Metazoa; phylum Chordata; class Actinopteri; order Siluriformes; family Pangasiidae; genus Pangasianodon; species Pangasianodon hypophthalmus. The sequence goes on along the minus strand of NC_069735.1, from coordinate 16,233,571 downwards.
CTCCCGTTAGGGGTCTCTACAGCGGATCAATGGTCTGCATATTACACTCTGTTCTGCGTTATTCCATATTCACTCTTTATTCATTCTATATCCATGCTTTATTCACTCTTTATTCACTTTATATTCACTCTATATTTACTCTTATTCACTCTATATTCACTTTATATTCACTCTTTATTCACTCTTTATTTACTCTTATTCACTCTGTATTCACTCTTTATTCACTCTTTATTCCCCATTATTCATTCTTATTCACGCTATATTCCCTATTATTCACTCATTTTTTATTCCATTTATTCCCTGTTATTCACTCTTTATTAATGGTTAGAGCAGGATTTAGCCATAAACCTGCATAAGGATACATACAATTAAAGAAGATATTATTGGAAATTACAACAAAAGAAAATAAAGAATAATAAAGAAAAAGTAAAAGAATGTGCGGGTGGAGCAGAAGAAAACAAACATAAGGATGAAGAAGAAAAAGAGAAAGAAGAAGAAACAAATGATGACAAATAAGAAAACAGACAAAAATGACAGAGAAGAAGACTTTCATTAAGAAGAAGAAAAACATAAATAAAAAAACGTGATGAGAAGAAATGAAAGGTTATAACAGAAATGAAAAAAGAAGGTTAAATATGAAGACATGTATAGTGAAGAACAAAAAGAAGGAGAGGAAAATGAAGATGGGGACAATGTAGAAGAGGAAGAAGAAGAAAAGGAAATAAAATTAATAATAATAATAATAAGAAGAAAGAATGTAACTAATTAGTAGTAGTAGAATAAGAAAACAAATACTTGGACTGCAAAGAAGAGGATAAAGAGAAAGAAAGGAGGTCAAGAAGAAAAAGACAATGAACGGAGAAGGAATGAAAAAGAAGACAGGATGATGACAGAGAATAGAAGAATGCTGTTTTAAATTGTACGAGTCTTTGCTGTGACTCATAAGGCGGGTGAACACCGGCGCTCAGACCCGTATAAATGAGAAAGAGAAAGTTGATAAATGTGTGTGAGTAAAGCCATGAGTTGCCCTGTGTTTAGGTTTGTGTACAGCTACAGCCATGGATACACACACACACACTCACACACACACACACTCACACACACACATGCACACGCCACACTGAATCAGCAGATATCACACATGAATCTGCTGACACAGGACTGTCAGCCTGTAAACACACACACACACACACACACACACACACACACACACCGCCAAGTTAAAGCAGAAGTTCAGGGTAAAATAAAATGCACACAATCTCCGCTTCACACGCAGGCCGCCAGCTGAGAGGTTGTTTTTTTTCTTCTGTAGTTTTGCGCTGGAGTTATGAGGCTAATGTTACTAATAAATAAGGGACGATTATAGCCACCAGTTTAACATCATGTACAAAAGCAACATGTATTACTGTAAAAAAACATCACACATTTACAGACCAGTGTATTCATTTACTGACCAGTGTGTTCATTTACAGACCAGTGTATTCATTTACTGACCAGTGTGTTCATTTACTGACCAGTGTGTTCATTTACAGACCAGTGTATTCATTTATTGACCAGTGTGTTCATTTACTGACCAGTGTGTTCATTTACTGATGCAGTGTATTCATTTACTGACGCAGTGTGTTCATTTACTGACCAGTGTGTTCATTTACTGATGCAGTGTATTCATTTATTGACCAGTGTGTTCATTTACTGATGCAGTGTGTTCATTTACTGACGCAGTGTGTTCATTTACTGACGCAGTGTGTTCATTTACTGACCAGTGTGTTCATTTACAGACCAGTGTATTCATTTACTGACCAGTGTGTTCATTTACAGACCAGTGTATTCATTTACTGATGCAGTGTATTCATTTACTGACCAGTGTATTCATTTACTGACCAGTGTGTTCATTTACTGACGCAGTGTGTTCATTTACTGATGCAGTGTGTTCATTTACTGATGCAGTGTGTTCATTTACTGACCAGTGTGTTCATTTACTGACCAGTGTGTTCATTTACTGATGCAGTGTGTTCATTTACTGACCAGTGTGTTCATTTACTGATGCAGTGTGTTCATTTACTGACCAGTGTGTTCATTTACTGATGCAGTGTGTTCATTTACTGACGCAGTGTGTTCATTTACTGACGCAGTGTATTCATTTACAGACCAGTGTGTTCATTTACTGACGCAGTGTGTTCATTTACTGACCAGTGTATTCATTTACTGATGCAGTGTGTTCATTTACTGACCAGTGTGTTCATTTACTGACCAGTGTGTTCATTTACTGATGCAGTGTGTTCATTTACTGATGCAGTGTGTTCATTTACTGACCAGTGTGTTCATTTACTGATGCAGTGTATTCATTTACTGACCAGTGTGTTCATTTACTGACCAGTGTGTTCATTTACTGACCAGTGTGTTCATTTACTGACGCAGTGTATTCATTTACAGACCAGTGTGTTCATTTACTGATGCAGTGTGTTCATTTACTGACCAGTGTGTTCATTTACTGATGCAGTGTGTTCATTTACTGACGCAGTGTGTTCATTTACTGATGCAGTGTGTTCATTTACTGATGCAGTGTGTTCATTTACTGACGCAGTGTGTTCATTTACTGACGCAGTGTGTTCATTTACTGACGCAGTGTGTTCATTTACTGATGCAGTGTGTTCATTTACTGACCAGTGTGTTCATTTACTGACGCAGTGTGTTCATTTACTGACCAGTGTATTCATTTACTGACCAGTGTGTTCATTTACTGACCAGTGTGTTCATTTACTGACCAGTGTGTTCATTTACTGATGCAGTGTGTTCATTTACTGACCAGTGTGTTCATTTACTGACGCAGTGTGTTCATTTACTGATGCAGTGTATTCATTTACTGACGCAGTGTGTTCATTTACTGACGCAGTGTGTTCATTTACTGACCAGTGTGTTCATTTACTGATGCAGTGTGTTCATTTACTGACGCAGTGTATTCATTTACTGACCAGTGTGTTCATTTACTGACGCAGTGTGTTCATTTACTGACGCAGTGTGTTCATTTACTGACCAGTGTGTTCATTTACTGACCAGTGTGTTCATTTACTGATGCAGTGTGTTCATTTACTGACCAGTGTATTCATTTACTGATGCAGTGTGTTCATTTACTGATGCAGTGTGTTCATTTACTGATGCAGTGTGTTCATTTACTGACCAGTGTGTTCATTTACTGATGCAGTGTGTTCATTTACTGATGCAGTGTGTTCATTTACAGACCAGTGTGTTCATTTACTGATGCAGTGTGTTCATTTACTGATGCAGTGTGTTCATTTACTGACCAGTGTGTTCATTTACAGACCAGTGTATTCATTTACTGATGCAGTGTGTTCATTTACTGACCAGTGTGTTCATTTACTGACGCAGTGTGTTCATTTACTGACGCAGTGTGTTCATTTACTGACCAGTGTGTTCATTTACTGACGCAGTGTATTCATTTACTGACGCAGTGTGTTCATTTACTGACCAGTGTGTTCATTTACTGATGCAGTGTATTCATTTACTGACCAGTGTGTTCATTTACTGACGCAGTGTGTTCATTTACTGACCAGTGTGTTCATTTACTGACGCAGTGTGTTCATTTACTGACGCAGTGTGTTCATTTACTGACCAGTGTGTTCATTTACTGACGCAGTGTGTTCATTTACTGACCAGTGTGTTCATTTACAGACCAGTGTGTTCATTTACAGACCAGTGTGTTCATTTACTGATGCAGTGTGTTCATTTACTGACCAGTGTGTTCATTTACTGATGCAGTGTGTTCATTTACTGACCAGTGTGTTCATTTACTGACGCAGTGTATTCATTTACTGACCAGTGTGTTCATTTACAGACCAGTGTGTTCATTTACTGATGCAGTGTGTTCATTTACTGACCAGTGTGTTCATTTACTGACCAGTGTGTTCATTTACTGACGCAGTGTATTCATTTACTGACCAGTGTGTTCATTTACTGACGCAGTGTGTTCATTTACTGACCAGTGTGTTCATTTACAGACCAGTGTGTTCATTTACAGACCAGTGTGTTCATTTACTGATGCAGTGTGTTCATTTACTGACCAGTGTGTTCATTTACTGATGCAGTGTGTTCATTTACTGACCAGTGTGTTCATTTACTGATGCAGTGTGTTCATTTACTGACCAGTGTGTTCATTTACAGACCAGTGTGTTCATTTACTGATGCAGTGTGTTCATTTACTGATGCAGTGTATTCATTTACTGACCAGTGTGTTCATTTACTGACCAGTGTGTTCATTTACTGACCAGTGTGTTCATTTACAGACCAGTGTGTTCATTTACTGATGCAGTGTGTTCATTTACTGACCAGTGTGTTCATTTACAGACCAGTGTGTTCATTTACTGATGCAGTGTGTTCATTTACTGATGCAGTGTGTTCATTTACTGACCAGTGTGTTCATTTACTGATGCAGTGTGTTCATTTACTGACCAGTGTGTTCATTTACTGATGCAGTGTGTTCATTTACTGACGCAGTGTGTTCATTTACAGACCAGTGTGTTCATTTACTGATCAGTGTGTTCATTTACTGACCAGTGTGTTCATTTACTGACCAGTGTGTTCATTTACAGACCAGTGTGTTCATTTACTGACCAGTGTGTTCATTTACTGACGCAGTGTGTTCATTTACTGACCAGTGTGTTCATTTACAGACCAGTGTGTTCATTTACTGACCAGTGTGTTCATTTACTGACGCAGTGTGTTCATTTACAGACCAGTGTGTTCATTTACTGATGCAGTGTGTTCAATTACTGACCAGTGTGTTCATTTACTGACCAGTGTGTTCATTTACTGATGCAGTGTATTCATTTACTGACCAGTGTGTTCATTTACTGATGCAGTGTGTTCATTTACTGACGCAGTGTGTTCATTTACTGACCAGTGTGTTCATTTACTGATGCATTGTATTCGTTTACTGATCAGTGTGTTCATTTACTGACCAGTGTGTTCATTTACTGACCAGTGTGTTCATTTACTGATGCAGTGTGTTCATTTACTGACCAGTGTGTTCATTTACTGATGCAGTGTGTTCATTTACTGACGCAGTGTGTTCATTTACTGATGCAGTGTGTTCATTTACTGACCAGTGTGTTCATTTACTGATGCAGTGTGTTCATTTACTGACGCAGTGTGTTCATTTACTGATGCAGTGTATTCATTTACTGATCAGTGTGTTCATTTACTGACCAGTGTATTCATTTACTGACCAGTGTGTTCATTTACTGATGCAGTGTGTTCATTTACTGACGCAGTGTGTTCATTTACTGACCAGTGTGTTCATTTACTGATGCAGTGTGTTCATTTACTGACCAGTGTGTTCATTTACTGACCAGTGTGTTCATTTACTGACGCAGTGTGTTCATTTACTGACGCAGTGTGTTCATTTACTGATGCAGTGTGTTCATTTACTGACGCAGTGTGTTCATTTACTGACCAGTGTGTTCATTTACTGACCAGTGTGTTCATTTACTGACCAGTGTGTTCATTTACTGACCAGTGTGTTCATTTACTGATGCAGTGTGTTCATTTACTGACCAGTGTGTTCATTTACTGATGCATTGTATTCGTTTACTGATGCAGTGTATTCATTTACTGACCAGTGTGTTCATTTACTGATGCAGTGTGTTCAATTACTGACCAGTGTGTTCATTTACTGATGCAGTGTATTCATTTACTGACCAGTGTGTTCATTTACTGACGCAGTGTGTTCATTTACTGACGCAGTGTGTTCATTTACTGACCAGTGTGTTCATTTACTGATGCATTGTATTCGTTTACTGATGCAGTGTGTTCATTTACTGATGCAGTGTGTTCATTTATTGACCAGTGTGTTCATTTACTGATGCAGTGTGTTCATTTACTGACGCAGTGTATTCATTTACTGATGCAGTGTGTTCATTTACTGACGCAGTGTATTCATTTACTGACCAGTGTGTTCATTTACTGACGCAGTGTGTTCATTTACTGACCAGTGTGTTCATTTACTGATGCAGTGTATTCATTTACTGATGCAGTGTGTTCATTTACTGATGCAGTGTGTTCATTTACTGATGCAGTGTGTTCATTTACTGACCAGTGTGTTCATTTACTGACGCAGTGTGTTCATTTACTGACCAGTGTGTTCATTTACAGACCAGTGTGTTCATTTACTGATGCAGTGTGTTCATTTACTGACGCAGTGTGTTCATTTACTGACGCAGTGTGTTCATTTACTGACCAGTGTGTTCATTTACTGACCAGTGTGTTCATTTACAGACCAGTGTGTTCATTTACTGATGCAGTGTGTTCATTTACTGACGCAGTGTGTTCATTTACTGATGCAGTGTGTTCATTTACTGACCAGTGTGTTCATTTACTGATGCAGTGTGTTCATTTACTGATGCAGTGTGTTCATTTACTGAACAGTGTATTCATTTACTGATGCAGTGTATTCATTTACTGACCAGTGTGTTCATTTACTGACGCAGTGTGTTCATTTACTGATGCAGTGTATTCATTTACTGATGCAGTGTGTTCATTTACTGATGCAGTGTGTTCATTTACTGACCAGTGTGTTCATTTACTGATGCAGTGTGTTCATTTACTGATGCAGTGTATTCATTTACTGATGCAGTGTGTTCATTTACTGACCAGTGTGTTCATTTACTGATGCAGTGTGTTCATTTACTGACCAGTGTGTTCATTTACTGACCAGTGTGTTCATTTACTGATGCAGTGTGTTCATTTACTGATGCAGTGTATTCATTTACTGACCAGTGTGTTCATTTACTGACCAGTGTGTTCATTTACTGACCAGTGTGTTCATTTACTGACCAGTGTGTTCATTTACTGATGCAGTGTGTTCATTTACAGACCAGTGTGTTCATTTACTGACGCAGTGTGTTCATTTACTGATGCAGTGTGTTCATTTACTGATGCAGTGTATTCATTTACTGATGCAGTGTGTTCATTTACTGATGCAGTGTATTCATTTACTGATGCAGTGTGTTCATTTACTGATGCAGTGTGTTCATTTACTGACCAGTGTGTTCATTTACTGACCAGTGTGTTCATTTACAGACCAGTGTGTTCATTTACTGATGCAGTGTGTTCATTTACTGATGCAGTGTATTCATTTACAGACCAGTGTGTTCATTTACTGATGCAGTGTGTTCATTTACTGACGCAGTGTGTTCATTTACTGATGCAGTGTGTTCATTTACTGACCAGTGTGTTCATTTACTGATGCAGTGTGTTCATTTACTGATGCAGTGTGTTCATTTACTGAACAGTGTATTCATTTACTGATGCAGTGTATTCATTTACTGACCAGTGTGTTCATTTACTGACGCAGTGTGTTCATTTACTGATGCAGTGTATTCATTTACTGATGCAGTGTGTTCATTTACTGATGCAGTGTGTTCATTTACTGACCAGTGTGTTCATTTACTGATGCAGTGTGTTCATTTACTGATGCAGTGTATTCATTTACTGATGCAGTGTGTTCATTTACTGACCAGTGTGTTCATTTACTGATGCAGTGTGTTCATTTACTGACCAGTGTGTTCATTTACTGACCAGTGTGTTCATTTACTGATGCAGTGTGTTCATTTACTGATGCAGTGTATTCATTTACTGACCAGTGTGTTCATTTACTGACCAGTGTGTTCATTTACTGACCAGTGTGTTCATTTACTGACCAGTGTGTTCATTTACTGATGCAGTGTGTTCATTTACAGACCAGTGTGTTCATTTACTGACGCAGTGTGTTCATTTACTGATGCAGTGTGTTCATTTACTGATGCAGTGTATTCATTTACTGATGCAGTGTGTTCATTTACTGATGCAGTGTATTCATTTACTGATGCAGTGTGTTCATTTACTGATGCAGTGTGTTCATTTACTGACCAGTGTGTTCATTTACTGACCAGTGTGTTCATTTACAGACCAGTGTGTTCATTTACTGATGCAGTGTGTTCATTTACTGATGCAGTGTATTCATTTACAGACCAGTGTGTTCATTTACTGACCAGTGTGTTCATTTACTGATGCAGTGTGTTCATTTACTGACCAGTGTATTCATTTACTGACCAGTGTGTTCATTTACAGACCAGTGTGTTCATTTACTGACGCAGTGTGTTCATTTACTGACGCAGTGTGTTCATTTACTGATGCAGTGTGTTCATTTACTGACCAGTGTATTCATTTACTGATGCAGTGTGTTCATTTACTGACCAGTGTGTTCATTTACTGACGCAGTGTGTTCATTTACTGACCAGTGTGTTCATTTACTGATGCAGTGTGTTCATTTACTGACGCAGTGTATTCATTTACTGACCAGTGTGTTCATTTACTGACGCAGTGTGTTCATTTACTGATGCAGTGTGTTCATTTACAGACCAGTGTGTTCATTTACTGACAGGTGTGTTCATTTACTGACCAGTGTGTTCATTTACTGATGCAGTGTATTCATTTACTGATGCAGTGTGTTCATTTACTGACGCAGTGTATTCATTTACTGACCAGTGTGTTCATTTACTGATGCAGTGTGTTCATTTACTGACGCAGTGTGTTCATTTACTGACGCAGTGTGTTCATTTACTGACGCAGTGTATTCATTTACTGACCAGTGTGTTCATTTACTGACCAGTGTGTTCATTTACAGACCAGTGTGTTCATTTACTGATGCAGTGTGTTCATTTACTGACCAGTGTGTTCATTTACTGATGCAGTGTGTTCATTTACTGACCAGTGTGTTCATTTACTGATGCAGTGTGTTCATTTACTGACGCAGTGTGTTCATTTACTGACGCAGTGTATTCATTTACAGACCAGTGTGTTCATTTACTGACGCAGTGTGTTCATTTACTGACCAGTGTATTCATTTACTGATGCAGTGTGTTCATTTACTGACCAGTGTGTTCATTTACTGACCAGTGTGTTCATTTACTGATGCAGTGTGTTCATTTACTGATGCAGTGTGTTCATTTACTGACCAGTGTGTTCATTTACTGATGCAGTGTATTCATTTACTGACCAGTGTGTTCATTTACTGACCAGTGTGTTCATTTACTGACCAGTGTGTTCATTTACTGACGCAGTGTATTCATTTACAGACCAGTGTGTTCATTTACTGATGCAGTGTGTTCATTTACTGACCAGTGTGTTCATTTACTGATGCAGTGTGTTCATTTACTGACGCAGTGTGTTCATTTACTGACGCAGTGTGTTCATTTACTGATGCAGTGTGTTCATTTACTGACGCAGTGTGTTCATTTACTGACGCAGTGTGTTCATTTACTGACGCAGTGTGTTCATTTACTGATGCAGTGTGTTCATTTACTGACCAGTGTGTTCATTTACTGACGCAGTGTGTTCATTTACTGACCAGTGTATTCATTTACTGACCAGTGTGTTCATTTACTGACCAGTGTGTTCATTTACTGACCAGTGTGTTCATTTACTGATGCAGTGTGTTCATTTACTGACCAGTGTGTTCATTTACTGACGCAGTGTGTTCATTTACTGATGCAGTGTATTCATTTACTGACGCAGTGTGTTCATTTACTGACGCAGTGTGTTCATTTACTGACCAGTGTGTTCATTTACTGATGCAGTGTGTTCATTTACTGACGCAGTGTATTCATTTACTGACCAGTGTGTTCATTTACTGACGCAGTGTGTTCATTTACTGACGCAGTGTGTTCATTTACTGACCAGTGTGTTCATTTACTGACCAGTGTGTTCATTTACTGATGCAGTGTGTTCATTTACTGACCAGTGTATTCATTTACTGATGCAGTGTGTTCATTTACTGATGCAGTGTGTTCATTTACTGATGCAGTGTGTTCATTTACTGACCAGTGTGTTCATTTACTGATGCAGTGTGTTCATTTACTGATGCAGTGTGTTCATTTACAGACCAGTGTGTTCATTTACTGATGCAGTGTGTTCATTTACTGATGCAGTGTGTTCATTTACTGACCAGTGTGTTCATTTACAGACCAGTGTATTCATTTACTGATGCAGTGTGTTCATTTACTGACCAGTGTGTTCATTTACTGACGCAGTGTGTTCATTTACTGACGCAGTGTGTTCATTTACTGACCAGTGTGTTCATTTACTGACGCAGTGTATTCATTTACTGACGCAGTGTGTTCATTTACTGACCAGTGTGTTCATTTACTGATGCAGTGTATTCATTTACTGACCAGTGTGTTCATTTACTGACGCAGTGTGTTCATTTACTGACCAGTGTGTTCATTTACTGACGCAGTGTGTTCATTTACTGACGCAGTGTGTTCATTTACTGACCAGTGTGTTCATTTACTGACCAGTGTGTTCATTTACAGACCAGTGTGTTCATTTACAGACCAGTGTGTTCATTTACTGATGCAGTGTGTTCATTTACTGACCAGTGTGTTCATTTACTGATGCAGTGTGTTCATTTACTGACCAGTGTGTTCATTTACTGACGCAGTGTATTCATTTACTGACCAGTGTGTTCATTTACAGACCAGTGTGTTCATTTACTGATGCAGTGTGTTCATTTACTGACCAGTGTGTTCATTTACTGACCAGTGTGTTCATTTACTGACGCAGTGTATTCATTTACTGACCAGTGTGTTCATTTACTGACGCAGTGTGTTCATTTACTGACCAGTGTGTTCATTTACAGACCAGTGTGTTCATTTACAGACCAGTGTGTTCATTTACTGATGCAGTATGTTCATTTACTGACCAGTGTGTTCATTTACTGATGCAGTGTGTTCATTTACTGACCAGTGTGTTCATTTACTGATGCAGTGTGTTCATTTACTGACCAGTGTGTTCATTTACAGACCAGTGTGTTCATTTACTGATGCAGTGTGTTCATTTACTGATGCAGTGTATTCATTTACTGACCAGTGTGTTCATTTACTGACCAGTGTGTTCATTTACTGACCATTGTGTTCATTTACAGACCAGTGTGTTCATTTACTGATGCAGTGTGTTCATTTACTGACCAGTGTGTTCATTTACAGACCAGTGTGTTCATTTACTGATGCAGTGTGTTCATTTACTGATGCAGTGTGTTCATTTACTGACCAGTGTGTTCATTTACTGATGCAGTGTGTTCATTTACTGACCAGTGTGTTCATTTACTGATGCAGTGTGTTCATTTACTGACGCAGTGTGTTCATTTACAGACCAGTGTGTTCATTTACTGATCAGTGTGTTCATTTACTGACCAGTGTGTTCATTTACTGACCAGTGTGTTCATTTACAGACCAGTGTGTTCATTTACTGACCAGTGTGTTCATTTACTGACGCAGTGTGTTCATTTACTGACCAGTGTGTTCATTTACAGACCAGTGTGTTCATTTACTGACCAGTGTGTTCATTTACTGACGCAGTGTGTTCATTTACAGACCAGTGTGTTCATTTACTGATGCAGTGTGTTCAATTACTGACCAGTGTGTTCATTTACTGACCAGTGTGTTCATTTACTGATGCAGTGTATTCATTTACTGACCAGTGTGTTCATTTACTGATGCAGTGTGTTCATTTACTGACGCAGTGTGTTCATTTACTGACCAGTGTGTTCATTTACTGATGCATTGTATTCGTTTACTGATCAGTGTGTTCATTTACTGACCAGTGTGTTCATTTACTGACCAGTGTGTTCATTTACTGATGCAGTGTGTTCATTTACTGACCAGTGTGTTCATTTACTGATGCAGTGTGTTCATTTACTGACGCAGTGTGTTCATTTACTGATGCAGTGTGTTCATTTACTGACCAGTGTGTTCATTTACTGATGCAGTGTGTTCATTTACTGACGCAGTGTGTTCATTTACTGATGCAGTGTATTCATTTACTGATCAGTGTGTTCATTTACTGACCAGTGTATTCATTTACTGACCAGTGTGTTCATTTACTGATGCAGTGTGTTCATTTACTGACGCAGTGTGTTCATTTACTGACCAGTGTGTTCATTTACTGATGCAGTGTGTTCATTTACTGACCAGTGTGTTCATTTACTGACCAGTGTGTTCATTTACTGACGCAGTGTGTTCATTTACTGACGCAGTGTGTTCATTTACTGATGCAGTGTGTTCATTTACTGACGCAGTGTGTTCATTTACTGACCAGTGTGTTCATTTACTGACCAGTGTGTTCATTTACTGACCAGTGTGTTCATTTACTGACCAGTGTGTTCATTTACTGATGCATTGTATTCGTTTACTGATGCAGTGTATTCATTTACTGACCAGTGTGTTCATTTACTGATGCAGTGTGTTCAATTACTGACCAGTGTGTTCATTTACTGATGCAGTGTATTCATTTACTGACCAGTGTGTTCATTTACTGACGCAGTGTGTTCATTTACTGACGCAGTGTGTTCATTTACTGACCAGTGTGTTCATTTACTGATGCATTGTATTCGTTTACTGATGCAGTGTGTTCATTTACTGATGCAGTGTGTTCATTTATTGACCAGTGTGTTCATTTACTGATGCAGTGTGTTCATTTACTGACGCAGTGTATTCATTTACTGATGCAGTGTGTTCATTTACTGACGCAGTGTATTCATTTACTGACCAGTGTGTTCATTTACTGACGCAGTGTGTTCATTTACTGACCAGTGTGTTCATTTACTGATGCAGTGTATTCATTTACTGATGCAGTGTGTTCATTTACTGATGCAGTGTGTTCATTTACTGATGCAGTGTGTTCATTTACTGACCAGTGTGTTCATTTACTGACGCAGTGTGTTCATTTACTGACCAGTGTGTTCATTTACAGACCAGTGTGTTCATTTACTGATGCAGTGTGTTCATTTACTGACGCAGTGTGTTCATTTACTGACGCAGTGTGTTCATTTACTGACCAGTGTGTTCATTTACTGACCAGTGTGTTCATTTACAGACCAGTGTGTTCATTTACTGATGCAGTGTGTTCATTTACTGACGCAGTGTGTTCATTTACTGATGCAGTGTGTTCATTTACTGACCAGTGTGTTCATTTACTGATGCAGTGTGTTCATTTACTGATGCAGTGTGTTCATTTACTGAACAGTGTATTCATTTACTGATGCAGTGTATTCATTTACTGACCAGTGTGTTCATTTACTGACGCAGTGTGTTCATTTACTGATGCAGTGTATTCATTTACTGATGCAGTGTGTTCATTTACTGATGCAGTGTGTTCATTTACTGACCAGTGTGTTCATTTACTGATGCAGTGTGTTCATTTACTGATGCAGTGTATTCATTTACTGATGCAGTGTGTTCATTTACTGACCAGTGTGTTCATTTACTGATGCAGTGTGTTCATTTACTGACCAGTGTGTTCATTTACTGACCAGTGTGTTCATTTACTGATGCAGTGTGTTCATTTACTGATGCAGTGTATTCATTTACTGACCAGTGTGTTCATTTACTGACCAGTGTGTTCATTTACTGACCAGTGTGTTCATTTACTGACCAGTGTGTTCATTTACTGATGCAGTGTGTTCATTTACAGACCAGTGTGTTCATTTACTGACGCAGTGTGTTCATTTACTGATGCAGTGTGTTCATTTACTGATGCAGTGTATTCATTTACTGATGCAGTGTGTTCATTTACTGATGCAGTGTATTCATTTACTGATGCAGTGTGTTCATTTACTGATGCAGTGTGTTCATTTACTGACCAGTGTGTTCATTTACTGACCAGTGTGTTCATTTACAGACCAGTGTGTTCATTTACTGATGCAGTGTGTTCATTTACTGATGCAGTGTATTCATTTACAGACCAGTGTGTTCATTTACTGACCAGTGTGTTCATTTACTGATGCAGTGTGTTCATTTACTGACCAGTGTATTCATTTACTGACCAGTGTGTTCATTTACAGACCAGTGTGTTCATTTACTGACGCAGTGTGTTCATTTACTGACGCAGTGTGTTCATTTACTGATGCAGTGTGTTCATTTACTGACCAGTGTATTCATTTACTGATGCAGTGTGTTCATTTACTGACCAGTGTGTTCATTTACTGACGCAGTGTGTTCATTTACTGACCAGTGTGTTCATTTACTGATGCAGTGTGTTCATTTACTGACGCAGTGTATTCATTTACTGACCAGTGTGTTCATTTACTGACGCAGTGTGTTCATTTACTGATGCAGTGTGTTCATTTACAGACCAGTGTGTTCATTTACTGACAGGTGTGTTCATTTACTGACCAGTGTGTTCATTTACTGATGCAGTGTATTCATTTACTGATGCAGTGTGTTCATTTACTGACGCAGTGTATTCATTTACTGACCAGTGTGTTCATTTACTGATGCAGTGTGTTCATTTACTGACGCAGTGTGTTCATTTACTGACGCAGTGTGTTCATTTACTGACGCAGTGTATTCATTTACTGACCAGTGTGTTCATTTACTGACCAGTGTGTTCATTTACAGACCAGTGTGTTCATTTACTGATGCAGTGTGTTCATTTACTGACGCAGTGTGTTCATTTACTGATGCAGTGTGTTCATTTACTGACCAGTGTATTCATTTACTGATGCAGTGTGTTCATTTACTGACCAGTGTATTCATTTACTGACGCAGTGTGTTCATTTACTGACCAGTGTGTTCATTTACTGATGCAGTGTGTTCATTTACTGACCAGTGTATTCATTTACTGACCAGTGTGTTCATTTACTGACGCAGTGTGTTCATTTACTGATGCAGTGTGTTCATTTACAGACCAGTGTGTTCATTTACTGACCAGTGTGTTCATTTACTGATGCAGTGTATTCATTTACTGATGCAGTGTGTTAATTTACTGACGCAGTGTATTCATTTACTGACCAGTGTGTTCATTTACTGACGCAGTGTGTTCATTTACTGACGCAGTGTGTTCATTTACTGACGCAGTGTATTCATTTACTGACGCAGTGTGTTCATTTACAGACCAGTGTGTTCATTTACTGACCAGTGTGTTCATTTACTGACGCAGTGTGTTCATTTACTGACGCAGTGTGTTCATTTACTGACGCAGTGTGTTCATTTACTGACCAGTGTGTTCATTTACTGATGCAGTGTATTCATTTACTGACGCAGTGTATTCATTTACTGACGCGGTGTATTCATTTACTGATGCAGTGTGTTCATTTACTGACCAGTGTGTTCATTTACTGACGCAGTGTGTTCATTTACTGACGCAGTGTGTTCATTTACTGACCAGTGTATTCATTTACTGACGCAGTGTATTCATTTACTGACGCGGTGTATTCATTTACTGACGCGGTGTGTTCATTTACTGACGCGGTGTATTCATTTACTGACGCGGTGTATTCATTTACTGATGCGGTGTGTTCATTTACTGACCAGTGTGTTCATTTACTGACCAGTGTGTTCATTTACTGACCAGTGTGTTCATTTACTGATGCAGTGTGTTCATTTACTGATGCAGTGTGTTCATTTACTGACCAGTGTGTTCATTTACTGATGCAGTGTGTTCATGTACTGACCAGTGTATTCATTTACTGACGCAGTGTGTTCATTTACAGACCAGTGTGTTCATTTACAGACCAGTGTGTTCATTTACTGACGCAGTGTGTTCATTTACTGACCAGTGTGTTCATTTACTGACGCAGTGTGTTCATTTACTGACGCAGTGTGTTCATTTACTGACCAGTGTATTTTTTGTTGGCCCCAAACACATGGTTTATTCTAACTGTTCTCATAAGCATCATTGGCTACATTTATATGCACGCCAGTTTCAGGTTTACGGTCTATAGTCGGGTTGCAGCCATATTCCGAATATGATGTTTATATGCGTTCAGGCACCGGAATACTCCTGTATACACGGCTGTTGTAAGTATGCCGATCTACACATGTCGTTTTCCCGCTCCCGCTGTTATTTCCCGGGGAGATTCAAGATGAGTTATTAGTTTTATTACTACTTTTTACACTAATTTAATTAGGACTCTAACACTTCTCTCCATCAAAAAAATGCCTAACAACACCACCTCGACATGGAAAGGGTCGGGTAAGAATCTGCTAAGCTAAGCATCTGTTAGCACCCACAATTCCTTTCAGACTGAGCACAAGCATATATCTCCTTTCAGTGGAGTTTCTGAATAAGGTGTTTACATGCAGCAAGTTTCCAGTTAAAACAGAGAATCAGAATATTTTCTTAATCTGAATCAGGCGTTTACATGATACTAATTTCGATTTCGAATATCGTCAAGTGTGCATGTAAATATAGCCAATAATATTAATGCTATTTTAATGAAAGAAAGAAAAAAGAAAGAAAGAAATATTAAAGAGAAAAAGAAAGAAATTAAAAACAAAAGAAATAATAAAATATTTAAGAAAGAAAGAATAAAATATTAAAGAAAAGAAAGAAAGAAAGAAAGAAAGAAATATTAAAGAGAAAAAAGAAAGAAAGTAAAAAAGAAAGAAATAATAAAACATTTAAGAAAGAAAGAAAGAATATAATATTAAAGAGAAAAAAGAAAGAAAGTAAAAAAGAAAGAAAGAAATAAAATATTTAAGAAAGAAAGAAAGAATCTAATATTAAAGAGAAAAAAGAAAGAAAGTAAAAAAAGAAATAATAAAACATTTAAGAGAGAAAGAAAGAATAAAATATTAAAGAGAAAAAGAAAGAAAGAAAGAAAGAATAAAATATTAAAGAGAAAAGTAAAGAAAGAAAGAAAGAAAGAAAAAAGAAAGGAAGAAAGAAAGATTTAAAAAAAGAAAGTGTGTGTGACACTGCAGACAGAAGAAAGAAAGAAAGAAAGAATAAAATATTAAAGAGGAAAGTAAAGAAAGAAAGAAAGAAATATTAAAGAGAAAAAGAAAGAAAGAAAGAAAGAAAGAAAGAAAGATTTAAACAGAAAGTGTGTGTGTGACACTGCAGACAGCATGAGTAACTCCGCACAGGGAAACTCCGAACAAACATAAAGAAGGCGCGAGACTGTACAAGTGCGCGCGCGCGTATGTCTTGATATGAGTATGTGTGCGCGCGCGCGTGTGTCTGTGTGTGTATGTGTGTGTGAGAGAGAGAGAGAGAGAGAGAGAGAGAGAGGCTGGCTACCTGAATGAACTAGTTTAGTGTATGTCCATGTCAGTGCACGTGCGTGTCGGTGTGTCGGGACAGTCGCGCGCTGTTTTGTGTCTGGAGCCGTGTGAAGCAGAAGTGTGTGAGGCGTGAGGAGAGAGAGAGGGAGAGAGGGAGAGAGAAAGAGGAGAGGAGATCCAGCTGTGAGACAGGTAAAAGCTTTCCTGCACTTTACTCTCCTCTGCCTGTACATTTAATCCTAAATGTGTAAATAAAAGAACAGCGCGTGCAGAGAGTGTGCGCGTGAAGTGCAACGCGGTGATAATGCACCGTAAATGCGCGTGAAAGCATTCCTCTGAAAACATCTGGAACGGTCTCTGCACCGGATCGTCTCGGTGTTTTCAGATTATTTTACTTTACTTGTTGTTGTTGCTGCTGCTGCTGCTGCTGTTGTTGTTGTTGTTGTATTTGCGCTTTTTAGTGCAGGTTTGGAGAAGTAAAGGAAATGCGCAGTGCGGACCATGTGCATGTGCACGCGCACTCAGACTTAAAAATATACATATAAACAAGCAAACAAATAAAAAGTCATTAACAAAAGGTTTGTGTCTGCTTCTGACCGAATTAGATAAATAACATTATTATTATTATTATTATTATTATTATTATTATTATTGTGTTGTTGTTGTTGTATAAATAACTTCATGATGTTCCCTATAGATAGATTTTGTTGTGTTCTCGATCGTGCTCGTGTCTGCAGCTATTCACACACACACACACACACACGCACGCACGCACACACACACATACACACACATACACAGAGAGAGAGAGAGAGAGAGAGAGAGAATGAAAAAGAGAAATGAGAAATGGAGATATTAGATTGCCCAATGCAAGCCTCTTAAACATTATGTCAACACTGTGGGTCGCCATGGCAACGTCCGGCCCTGTCCTCACTTCTATGCTGGCTCTGTCCCAATCTGCACTACACACTACACACTACACACTACACACTATACGCTATACACTACACACTACACACTACACACTATACACTACGCACTACACACTACACACTACACACTATACACTACGCACTACACACTACACACTACACACTATACACTACGCACTACACACTACACACTACACACTATACACTATACACTACGCACTACACACTACACACTACACACTATACACTACGCACTACACACTACACACTACACACTATACACTACACACTATACACTATACACTATACACTACGCACTACACACTACACACTACACACTATACACTACGCACTACACACTACACACTACACACTATACACTACACACTACGCATTATGCACTATGCACTAAACACTACGCACAACACGTTACACACTATACACTACATGCTACGCACTACACACTATACACTATACACTACACACTACACACTATACACTACACACTACACACTATACACTAACCACTACGTACAATACACTACACACTATACACTACGCATTATGCACTATGCACTAAACACTACGCACAACACGTTACACACTATACACTACATGCTACGCACTACACACTATACACTACATACAACACGCTATATGCTACACACTACACACTATACACTACATATAACATGGTACACGCTATATGCTATACACTACACACTATAAACTACACACTATACACTACACAGTATACACTACACACAACATGCTACACGCTATACGCTACACACTATACACTATGCATTATGCACTGTGCACTAAACACGACATACGACACACTATACACTACATGCTACGCACTACACACTATACACTACATGCTACGCACTACACACTATACACTACATACAACAAGCTACACACTATATGCTATACACTACACACTACTCACTACACACTATACACTACACACTATACACTACACACTACTCACTACACGCTATACACTACACACTATACACTACACACTACTCACTACACGCTATACACTACACACTAC
The DNA here is from genome assembly GCF_027358585.1 of Pangasianodon hypophthalmus. NCBI lineage: Eukaryota > Metazoa > Chordata > Actinopteri > Siluriformes > Pangasiidae > Pangasianodon > Pangasianodon hypophthalmus. Next base: position 16,214,516 of record NC_069735.1, on the reverse strand, counting down.
ACGCTATACACTACACACTACACACTACACGCTATACACTACACACTATACACTACACACTACACACTACACGCTATACACTACACACTACTCCACTACACTACTGCAGAGGTGTAGTCGTCTTATGACAAACTGTTTATAGTTTAGATTTGAGACGAAGCCAAAAAAACCCAAAACAAAACAGTTTATAAAAAGTCTGAAAATAAAACACCAGGAAGAAGCACAGCCCAGTTATTAACATATTCACTGACATCTGTTCAAGTTCATAAGGTTAAACATGATAAGATAAAAGACACACACATGCAAACAAACCGAGCGTTTAAAGAGAAACTCATCACACAACCACACAGACTTTCAGCTTTCTTATTTCAACAGCTCTGAATTTACATGATATTTACATAATAACCAACATAAATCATTTACCTTTTCATCTTTAAGAAAACTCAAGGGTAAAAAAAATTATTTATTTATTTATTAAATTGTGTGTTTGTTTGTTTGTTCAAGTGATGCCTTTTTAGCATGCAAGGTCACGTTACAAGTAAAATGTAATGAAATAGGAAGTAACACATTTCCAAAAATAAATAAATAACACTGTATTATAATAATAATAATAATAATAATAATAATAATATATACATACTAAATTATATAATATAAATAATAAAATATTATATTACATTACTTTTACACACTGAGCCAAATCAAAGGAAAATATGGAATATAAGAAATATATTAAATATACGTGTGTGTGTGTGTGTGTGTGTGTGTGTGATATTACTATTTACATAAGAAACCACAGCAATAATAGATAGATAGATAGATAGATAGATAGAAAGATAGATAGATAGATAGATAGAAAGATAGAAACAGGCTACAGTAGTAACACGAGTTTAAGTTCCACTTAAGGAACCTTTTTTCTGAGTCGAGTGTAAATATAAATAATCGAAGAGTTCACTATTTCGGTACTTTAACACATGAATCACTGTGAAGTCACTCATTCATTTGTTCCAAGCGTAACGTCTCATTTCTCCGTGACGTCTCGTGGTGTTTTTTTTTTGTGATATCATCTATTCCGGTACCTGTTTCACTCACACCAGGTGATGTTTTGGAGTAAGTGGAACTACACAGTGGTGATGGTGGTGAGTGTGAAGCGCAAGTGAAGTGTCATTGTGTGGGTTTCAGATAAATGCGTGAGATTTGCGGAGCGTCTGTGTGTCATTTAGAGAAGCAAAGCTTCTGTGTTGCTCCATTTGTCTCAGTCATGAACGTCTTCAGAGTCTCCTCAACCTTTACGTCCTGTCTTTCGAAGTGTTTCTCACTCTAAAGGGTTTTGGTTCCTGTTTTTTTTTTTGTACATGACTGCAGTGTGTAGTTTATGTAGCACAGCTGGATGAACCACTGGATAACGCTTTACGTTAAAGTTCTCTAAACACATGAGAAAATCAGGAACTTTTGCATTAATACATCAGTAATAACATTAACCAAGTTAATTGCACTCATTTAAATGGATGGGTTTTTTTTTTTCAGTAATAACACAGCTATACTGAATAATCATTTCCTGTATTATGCAGGTGAATAAAATGAATCCTCACATTAGCCAACGCTTTAATGAACCTGTTTGTGTTTCGTGGTTTGCGGCTGTTATCTGGTTGTTATTTCAGAACTGAAGCCAAACCTGAGACCAGCGTTCAGGAAGTTATCAACATTTAAATTACAAACACAATGTGGTTGAATTTTTGCTAACGTATGAGACGTATGTTGAGTCATGGATTGAACAATCAGTCATTACAATTATACTTCGTGAACATTTAATGTCAAATAAATGTCAATTAATACACGTTAACTTACTGTGTTACTTTGTTAATATTACTGATTATTTATTAATTAATGAATGGTGTGTTTAGGGATTGTTCATGTTAAAGAACTCAGTAAATAATGTTAGTTAAGAGAGCCAGTGAAGCAGTGTTGTCATTTGGTGTGATTGTGGGAATTTTTGGAGACATTTATAATCTGGAACACATCAGATGTGACGTCTGGGAATGACTTTCTTGGGATTTCAGACAATGTGGCATGTTGTTAGCCCTCGAGGTCGTCGTGTTTCAGCTGGGCAGAATGAGTGTTTCCTGAAGCAGGAGGGCTCTCGGTTCTCATCCTGCAGAGGAAGAGGAGGAGGAGGAGGAGGTTGCAATGTTTTTGTGCTATGTTTGTTAGTCCCTGAGCTCCACTTGGTTCAGGGTGGATCCTCTTCACACCCAGAACTAGGGCTGTAGGTCTCGAGAGGTTTTCTGTATCGACTTGAACTTGTCTCAGTGTTGGGCATTGCTTTCACTAAATATGGTCTTAAAATAAGGTTCGTGTTGTTTTCTGCAAAGTTTCACAAGAGGTCATTCCTTCTTCTAGAAAACAGTTTCATCATTGGCACAAATGAAGCCAATTTGTTAAAGTCTTGACCTTGAAAAGGATCTTGACTCGGTCTCGCTTTCTTTCACCCTCGACCCTGTTAAGACTCGGTGTTGACTGGATCTTGCTCTGGTCTTGGACTTGAAAATGGTGATCTTGACTACATCCTTAACCCGAACCCACAGCCGTGAACCTGCAGCGAGCTGAAAGAGCTTCTGCCATGCAGAGATCATCATCATCGTTCATCGCCTTCCTCACTGTAATCCCTCCGATGCTGCCCTGAATGATGAAAATGAACACTAATCTCTTTTAGTCTGTAAAAATAATGACAAATGGTTTGATGAGATGATTTGTGATGAGTTTTAAATGAAAATCAGAACTGATAGCAGTTGTATATGAATGTAGATGTGGTACAAGCGGCAGTGTAGTTACACAAAACATTCAAAATCATTCATCAGCTATGAAAGAAAAGTGACTAATTGTCTTTGTTTCTTTCTTTCTTTTCCCTTTGCTCTCCTCTCTTCAAAGAAAATAGGGAGGAAAAGAAAGAAATAAAATAAGGTTTCTTTTCCCCTCATTTCTTTTTCCGTGTCTTTTTTTGCTTGTGCGATTGATGATCAGAAACACTGCTGTCCTAAACATCATGTAAAAATCTTTTGCATGGGCGTTTTATTACTCAGCTACACTGCAGTTACTTCCTGAATTTACAGTCGGTGCAAAGGTTTACACACCTTCAGAACAAAATAAAAAAAAACCCAACAACAACAAAACATTTAGTGTGTTTCACAGATGTTCCTTTATCACAGATAACAAAAATGCACATGCAAAGTAGCGCCCACTCTCTCTCTCTCTCTCTCTCTCTCTCTCTCTCTTGTTCTCTGTCTCTTGTTCTCTCTCCTGTTCTCTCTGTCCGCTCTTGTTTTTATTCTTTAACTTTCTTATCCTTTTTCTTCCTTCGTGAATTATTTTTCAGTTCCTTTATCTTTTTCTTGTCCTTCTTCTCTTTATTCTTCTATCTTACATTCTCTTTCTCTCTCATCTTCCCCTCTTCTTTCTTTCTTTCTTTCTTTCATAGTTTAAGAAAAAATTTTTTATTATGATTTGATGCAATGTTCCTGATTACTGACACAGACCTTGTGTTCAGTAAAGATCTTCTTTCTTCACACACACACACACACACACACACACACACACACACACACACACAAACAGAGCACACAAACAGGCTCTGAGCTCTCATTTCTTAGGCAGTGCATACTTACAGAGGCGTGGACCCTATATAAGAGACTGTATACTCGTCTCCTCGGCAACGGCGTGGTGTGTTTTAGTCGCCTGGCGAGTGTGAGCGAGTGTTTGGCATGGTTACAGGAATGCGGGAGGAGCCACACACACACACACACACACACACACACATGAATATACACTTATACACAAACATACAAATGAACTCACACAAGGTCAGTCTCTCTCTCACACACACACACACACACACACACACACACACACACACACACACACAGCAGCAGCACAGGCATTCATTATCTGTCCCTGGGAATCATCTGTTCCGCTTGACTTTTGTGTGTGTGTGTGTGTGTGTGCGTGTGTGTGTGTGTGTGTGTTGGCAGGAAACATTAGATAAGCAGTAGCTGTGGCAACGGGCAAACACACAGGGCCGAGCAGCTGGATTAGATATTTGTCGTGTGTAGATCAGACAGCCGTGTGCCATCCTGCTCCATATGCAGCGCACGTCTGCTTCATGTGCCGACTGTAAAACATCTTTATTTCTCTACGTTTACTTTCCCCACACTCCTACAAAGCAACTCCTAAAAAAAAAACTAGAACAAGGTTCTACGCAGAACACTACAATCAGAAAGGATTCCAGGTATAATCCTTTTTCTGGAAACTAAGAACCTTTAATTATCCAATGAGCCCTTAGAGAACCCCTTTACCATGTACCAACTACGACATTTTAGATGACTGACAGGTTCTAGGTATTAAAAGAAAATAATCACCAATAATTGTGACTTTAAGTGTTCTTCCTCCTTAAACGTTTTATGTAGAATCCTAGAATGAGTGTTTTTTTTTTTTTTTAACAGAAAGGATTCCAAGTACAAGCCTTTTTTGGAAGCTAAGAAACTTTAATTATCCAATGAACCCTTAAAGAACCCTTTTTTAAAGAGTGTACCAAGTACAGAGAATACATTTTAGACACCTGACAGTTTCTAGGTACAAAGTTTGGGTTCTTCGGTTGTCACTTTTGAAGAACTCTTGAAGAACTCTGCTTTTCAGGAAATCCAAATTATTGGTCTTTTTTTGTTTTTGTTTTTAAATCTAGATCCTGTCAGGAGTTTAACATTTAGAGAAAAAAAAAGGTTCTTTAAGGGTTCATTGGATAACTAAAGATTTTTAGCTTCCGAAAATAGTGTTTCTGAGAGTTTATAGGGTTTTATTTAGAACTATGTATTTATTTATGTATTTATTTATTTATTATTATTTTTTTAAGAAATGTAGAGAACGTAGCCCAGGTGCTTGTGGGAGTGGTGGAGTAAATGTAGGTTCTACTTTTAAAGGGCTCTTATTTTACCCCTTTTTGATAGAACCCTAAAGGGTTCTTTAGTTCCTAAAGGGTGTAGATTAGTTGGCTTGAGCTGGAAGAGATCAGTATCAGTTTCATTTTCTTTATATTATGCATGCACAAACATTAGTGCTTGCAGGTGTCTGTAAATGTGATTTGTGATGACTGTTTTTAAAGGAAAAGTCCTGCAATAAATCAAATTCACAAACTCGATTCGATCAGCCCAGACATGTTTGCTATCCCACATTTCCTTTTTTTAATTTTGAGCTAGAAGCTAATGTAACGGCCGGAACAGCGGAAATCTGTACAGTGGAAATCCTGTCATCCAAAATCATTTGTGTAAGTGTGAGCCTCAAACCACTTCCAGTTCTTCAGACATGCCGATGTGGGACTTCCTGTCATCTACAAACATGAACAAAACGTCATCGTTTAGCTAAACACTGAAGCGTTATGGGGCGGCCATAGTAGAAAGCTAGAAACACTTTTTTTTTGCCTTATTACACCATCAATTATAAAAAGAAATTAAGATTTTGAAGCTTAGAATTTCATTTGAAGCAAGAATATCAAATTATGTTTTTGGGTTGAGAGAGATTTATTAGCAACATTAGCCACGTAGCAAAGAAAGCTAAAGAAGCAAACTTCACAGCAGAAAATGATGAAAAAAATGAAACAAAGACAAATTTATCTTACATTTGTTAACATGAGATTATTATAAATCAAATAGCATATTATTCAGCCAATTTGTGGATGTTTTTACACATTCCAAGCTTTAAATGTGTGTGTGTGTGTGTGTGTGTTGATTGTAGGTGGTGAGCCGTGACTCCTAAGCGATGAGGACACACTGACACAGAGGGAAAGATGCTCAACTTGGAGGAGGAGCCCATCAAATACGGAGAGCTCATCGTCCTCGGGTAAAGAGGAAAATAACAAAATCAATAACATGAGTAGGAAATTACCATCCTTTGAGCATCATCATGAGTGTTATAATTGTCTGAACAGTTCCTCTGTGCTAAAGGACTTCACCTCGGATTAGACGGGGTTTTTTTTCCACAAATGATTGTTTGATTCTTTTTGAATGAGTCACTAAGGTGAACAAGTCATGAGTCATTCCTTTCGATCACTTGATAATGATGAGCTTTGCAATTTCAAAACTGTTAATAAAAAATAAAAATTCCACACACACCATTAACTGACTTCATCTGGTCACATTTGGGCAAACTATGTAACCGAACAAATTGGAGAACGAATCATTTAATTGAAATGATTCATTTAAATGACTCTGAGTCACTGAAAAAACTGAAAAGTTTCATCAGTCCGATGGTATAAAATGTCCTCCGAGTCTAAAACTCCACAGTCGTTACTTTTTTACACCATGTGTTAGGAAATGAGTGATGATGTAATAGTTCAGCTCTCAGACTGGTGGAAACACGGCTGCTGTGGAGAGAGAGAGAGAGAGAGAGTGTGTGTGTGTGTGTGTGTGTGTGTGTGTGTGTGTGTCCCTGCCAGGCCATAAACAGTTTCACTGGCTAAAATTACCCACACGGTTAATACAGGGAGAGGGTTAATATGGTGTGTGTGTGTTTGTGTGTGTCTGTGTGTGTGTGTGTGTGTGTGTGTGTGTGTGTGTGCGTGCAGGTGTAATGGCTCATTCCCAGGAGGAAACCGAGGCAGGAGGAAGAGCCGTTTCAGTCTCTATAGACGAGAAAGAGCTAATGGAGTCAAACCAGGAACCGTACACATCGGCCATAGTCCAGAGGCAGCCAAGGTACACACACACACACACACACACTAACACACAAATGTATATACACACACTCATATACACACACTTAAATACTTTCATGCACATTTACACACATTCACAACAAACATGCACATACAAAAAAGGATGCACACATTCAGACACACAAACATGTCTACACACCAAAAACAGAACCATGCACACACACACACACACACACACACACACACACAGAAACAAAGATACAAGTACATAGACATACTAACATGCACACGCACACACACCTACATTGCATGCATACACTATACTTACAAGGTACTACACAAAACTTACAAAGTTCTAACACAAAAAAATGAAGCTAACAACACACACACACACACTCAGAAAAACGATGTACGTCATCCTTAGCTCATGAGTCAGACCATCTAAAGCCATCTGGAATGGTTTGGTGTGTGTTTACACAGTATGACACACGATGGATAAATCCCAACACACACTTGCTCACACACACACACACAGACACACACACAGAGCTCACTGTTGTTTTTCTGTGCTGTAGGTGATCAGTAATAACAGTCAGCACAGTGTGTCGTACACACTTTCAGACGCTGAGACGGTGGTGGTGGAGTACACAGATGACAACGAGACTGACATGTTTCAGGTATACACACACACACACACGCTCACACACACACTCTCACACACACACACACACAAATGCAAGGTGCAGTTAAGGCTGGTGTGACCTCTTATATCCCAAAAATGTGACAGCAGTGTTCAGCAATCTCTCTCTTTCTGTCTCTCCCTCTCTCACTCTCAGATCGGTAGATGCACTGAGAGCCCTATAGACATCGTGGTGGCGAACCCAGCGGGCTGTAGCCATAGCAACGGACACTCAGGTTCCTACCAGAGTACGATCTCTCGCTTCGCATGTCGGATTGTGTGTGAGCGCGCCCCGCCCTACACCGCCCGAGTGTATGCTGCCGGCTTTGACTGCTCCAGGAACATCTTTCTCGGAGTGTGTTTCCTCACACACACACACACACACACACACACACAATGCTTTCACACACAGTGGACTGGACCACACACTATTCATTTTATTTTTATTTAGTCTGTCTCTCTGACTCTCAGTCAAGATTAAATACTAACCACACACACACACACACACACACACACACAAAGAAATGGGGATACAAATTTTGTAGTGACTCAGTAATGTAATGTGTGTGTGTGTGTGTGTTTTGCAGGAGAAGGCGGCTAAGTGGCGTTCGTTCGGTGGTCAGATGGACGGATTGACCACTAACGGTGTTCTGGTGATGCGTCCGAAGGGTGAATTTAGTGGCTCTTCTGAGCCTGGTGTGTGGAGGGAGATCTCCGTATGCGGCAAGGTTCACACACTCCGAGTGACCCGAGCTGCTCAGAGCAAGGGCCAGCAGGTCAGATACTATGCAAACACACACACACTCACACACACACACACCATGTGCAAAAAAATGACTAAAGCACACACAACTTTCTGTGTGTTTGTCTGAGGTGCAACAAATCTGTGACGGATGTGTGTGTGTGTGTGTGTGTGTGTGTGTGTAAATATTCTCTTTCTAAAAAGCATCATTAGTCATGCACTGAAGATTTTTCACAACGCATTGTTTTTGCACACAGAAACACGTTTCTCAGTAACCAGAGCTCAACTGTGTTTGACGTGAACACGTTTTACTCTCATTTCACACTACTTAAGCATGTTTTTTATTTCTCGAGAGTCAGAGAGAGAGAGCGTACGTGTCCTGCTTTCTGAGTAACTCTCTTCCCCGTCGTGCTACATTTTGTCAGTTAGAGAAAAAAGGAGAGTATGAAAAATGAGACAGAGGACAAGGAAGTGTAAGAGAAGAAGTCTAATTATAATATTAGTTCGACATAACAGTCGCTCCCTCTCCAGCCTCTTTTTCTCTCTCTCTCTCTCTTGAAGTTAATAAGAGAAAAAAACACAGCTTCTCATACTTCTGACTGTTGCAAAGCACTGGCACTGGCATAAATGCCTCCTTACAGAAAACTTCAACATATCAACAGTAAGACTGACAATACAGTAAGGATTTTAAAGTCTGTTCATGTTGAGCGTCCGTCTCACACACACACACACATACACACACACACACACACACACACACACACACACACACACACACACACACACACACACACACACACACAGAGATTGGAGGTGAATGTGGTGTTACATGCTGCCCCCTGCTGGAGCTGCAGAGTCAGTACAGGTGTGCAGGTTATCAGGCCAACTGCTCATGCAAATGTAGTATTTCTATAAAAAAAAAAATGACTCATATAAATTTCCTTCTCTGTCTCTTTCTCTTTTCTTTCCCTCCTATTTCCTTCCCTTCATTTCTCATACACTTTGCATTTCTGCACTTGGCCCTTCTGTTTCTCCCTCCCTACCTCCTTCTTGTCGTCCTCTTCCTTTCTCTCTCTCTCTCTCTGCAGGTGATGGATGAGTCTCAGGTGCTGGTGGACGGCTCTCTGATTGATCTGTGTGGCGTAACCCTGCTTTGGCGTGCGGCAGCCGCACTCTCGTGCTCTCCTGGACCAGAGCACTTGGAGGAGCTGAGGGTGAAGCTGAATGCTGCGCGTCCACACTGTCCTGTCCTGCTGCACACTCTGGCCTTCCCCAGCCTGGACGACCCTGAATCCCATCAGCCGCGGCAACCCTGGGCCTACCTGTGTTGTGGCCACGTGCACGGCTTCCACCCTTGGCGGGGCAGAGGGACTGCCATTAAACACGAGGAAGAGAAGGAGGAGAATGAAGAGGATGTAATGAAGGGAGCACGGGAAGGAGATAAGGAAAGGGAGTGTCCTCTGTGTCGGGCACGAGGCCTGTACGTGCCGCTGACGCTGGGTCGCGAGTCGCGGCTCTGTGTGGATGCAGGGCCAACATCTCATGCCTTCGTGCCTTGTGGCCATGTTTGCTCAGAGGCCACGGCAGTGTACTGGAGTAAAACCCCGCTGCCTTGTGGCGCCAGTTCTTTTTACCCAGCTTGCCCCTTCTGCCTGAAGCAGCTAGCATGTGATAGACCCTACGTCAGGCTCATCTTTCAGGGAGCGCCAGACTGAGAATCCGTGTGTATTTGTGTGTGTGTGTGTGAGTTTGGACAGCTTTCTTCACTGCCAGACTGACTGCTGCTCAAATATAAATGGTATGTCTGTAACTACTCCTCTGGCCCTGTCTCATTTGCCTTCCCGTGTTCCCTCGCTCTCACCACGCTGCCAGTGTGTGCTCTCAAACTCTTGATGCCCTCAATGTCTTGAAAGCAGTGATGTTGGCTCACGAAGCCTCGCTTCCACTTGTGTATCTCACAATCTTTTAGGATGTGAGAAATCCATGACATAAAACAGCATTTTCCATTCTAATGGACAAATTTAATGTGCCATTGCTGTAAATGACTAACTGTATTGTTGACACAGATGTATATAATGTTTATTTATGTATAAATATAAATAAAATTTGGAGCCAAGCATTTAATTGGGATAGCCAAAGCAACTGACCAATCCCAAGCCCTGCCCAACACTTGGTCACGCTTCTGAAAAATAGAGGCCAGGGTGATCCCTGTTGATGTCGTCTATACAGAAGGACCCTTGAGGGTCAGAAATGTAGAACATTTTCAGTCTTGCTGTGAAATAGCAGCTCATGTAATACCTTATCTGTTTTATAGATTGATATGCCAATCTAGCTAGCTATTGGCCTATTTATTTAAAACTCTTCAGTGTAACACTAGCCTTCTATGTTTAATATCTTATTTTATGGTACGATTAATTATCCGGCTAACTGTTTATGTTGGCTAACTTACTCCAGTGATAGCCACCCGTTGTAATGTTAGCTAGCTAAACTCTCAGTCTGATTGTTGCTTCTCTCTAACTAAGGTTCTTCATCTATTTTTATCAATTTAATGCTACTCTTAGCACAACCGTTGTGTCACTCATCCAGGGACCTTCTGTGAATAAGTTGTTTGTATCTTGAGCTTCAACTTGAAAATATGTCCCAGAGAAATGCTGGTAAAATCCTGAAAGCTTGTGTGAGGCAACCGTGGATAGAAGCTGTTGCTCAGCAGTGATAGGACAGCCGAGGAAATAAGCTGGGGCTTGCGAATGGTCAATTGTAAATGAAAATTTGTCAAAATATCTTTGTTTGAACCCACTAAAAGTCTTTGTGTGTTTTCAGCACTAAGTGATATTCAAGTTCATATAAAAGCCACATGCAAAGATTTGGACTGTTACAGTGAAATATGCCAATGAAGGACATGTTATGTAAAATGTACACTTTCTCAGATCTTGTGGCATTTAATCAAACTGTACAGAAATTTTGGTAGAACTGGGTGGTGTATTCTTCACTACACTATGTAGAAGGCCATCTTGTGCCCTTACTGCTTTAACATTCTATAAACTCTGTGATATACCTTTGGTGCTTGGGCCTCCATCATCGCTGCGTGCAGTTATATTTTTCTCATTACAGTTTAGAATTGTTCATTCCAGTGTATGACATGACTTTGAACTTTTTTATGTTTAATATTAACCATGCTAAAACACTACAGCTAAACTATCTTACATTTTGACTCTTGGGCATTTTTTAAAATAAAGTTTAATTATGAAAAAAATTGTTTTTGTTACATGAGACCAGTTTTTAATTAATAAGGGTGAGGTGTGATAGTCTTAGAAGAATACTAAGCCCAAAATATTGCTAATAATAAATAAATATAAACCCTCCAATATTCTCCCAGGAAAGAACCCTGAGAAACCTAGAACTTAAACCTGGGAACCTTAAAATTAAGGAACTTAAGGTCAGAAATTTTAGCCCAGGTACTTACAAACAGAAATTTTAGACCAAGATTTTAGACCCCTGAACTTTAGCCCAGGAACCTAAATCTAAAAAGATAAACCCAGGAACTTTAGCCTGGATGATTATAGTATAGCTATCTGGCTAGTAGCTATCAGATATGTATATGCAGGGAAAATGCATGATTCAAATTGTTTAACTTGTTTCTCACCATAGCAGCTGGTAGCCATTAAAGCCAAAAAAGAATGCATTCAAAAAGCTTTAATCAGTATAATAACTGTTAGCATGTAATAGTGCATAATACTTAATTTGCTTAATATACTTAATATACTAAATACTTAATGTAATACTTAAATTGTTTCTGTTAGCTCTACTTTATCCTAGAAATGTCCTATTCTAATTACGGCTTCAGATTACCGCCCTTCGGGGTCTCACAAAAGACCCATGACACCCTTGGCTTAGTTTTATATGGCCAATCAATCAATCAATCAATCAATCAATCATATTTACATGTCACCAGGATAGTATTGAGCTACAGGAACACTATCCCACTGCACTCATGAATGATTATGAATCAAGACAGGCCAAATCCAGCTCATATTTACATATTTAAAGGAGCCAAGCAACGCAACACAAAAGAGTACAATGTAGGTGACCTGGTATGCATAATATTTCACAGTATAAACCCTCCAACAGCCCACACTGCTCTGCAAAAAACAACTGTATGGTCAAGTGACAATGCAGTTGTATACTGGTCTGGAGGACCATGCTGTTATTTGAGTTAGAGGGCCGACAGACCGGGAAGGAACAGAACATGTGGAATCCTCATTAACCAAGCCATTAGGAAACTGCCACATTTATTTTTATTTATTGTTTTGAAATGGGGGTTCTTATTTCTCTTGGGCACCTCTGAGAGGCCCCTTAGAGGTTCTAATGGAGACAATGTTTTGTACTTTTTTTTGTATTTCTTGAAAGGTCCATGTTGAATGGCATCAATAACAGAGGATTCGACCCTCAAAGTCCTACAGAAACACTCACTTTGAAGGTGTAGTGGTTGTTTCTTTCCTTGTGAAAGCTACAAAGTTATTGTGTAAGTTATTTCTTCAGTTTCACAGGGAGACTTTTGGACATTTGTCTGTATGTATTTAATAAGAGCGACTTTTATGCGACTCTGGTGTTGGGGCCCCATGACTCCTTGGGCCCCTGGGCCTATGCCCAGGGAAACTTAAACCTGAAATCCCAAACCCAATAGTCCAATATCCATAGCCCAAGAACTTAAGCTTGAGAAATAAATCCTGGGTTTTATTTCACCATTCCTAACCACCAGGGGGTGGTGTTTCGACACCTGGATACCATGAATATGCACCCGTAGAAACATTTAACACAAAGTTATGTGGTGATCACATGACACTATAAAACACCACCATTTTTCAGGCAATCTGTGTAACAGCGTCTGACTATGGTTAGAGCTACAGGTGAATCTCTATCCTCAAAAGCTGCTGAGAATCTTAAATTAACTTCAAATTTACTTCATACAGTAGCTTAATTAACTTTCTTTCAAGGCAAGCTGTGTCAGTTTTCTCAGTCATGCATTTCTGAAAGCACTGAATTAATCTGCTGGGCAAACACACACACACACACACACACACACACACACACACATATCTAACATATTTCTTATTTTTAGTTATTTTCGATTGATTTGGCTAAATGTTTTCTGTATCAATACCCTGTGAGTGAGGTTACCCTTGGAGTCTTTCTGGAAAGCTTTCTGAACAACTTCTGAGTTGCTGGTCCAAATTCTAATCACTCGTAGTTGAACTACTGCATTAAGAGATGTTCAGATGTTTCTGACGTCAACTTCTGGACTGCTCAGCAATTTATCCAGTCACAGGAGTCAGCTGTTTAGCAAGTAGCAACTCTTTGATTCTTATTCTTCTGCACTGAATTACCATGCGGGTTACCTGCAGAATAGTGCTGTTAGTGGTGACTCACAGGATTACTGACCCCACTGTTACAGTACACTATACTGTTCTGGGGTGAAAAGGAAAGGTAAGCATGAAAACTCTCGATTGAGTGGAAAATGTCTAACCCCCTCAAGAATGGTTGGGAGTTAGGAAAGGTTTAAGGAAGTAGGCTGAACCCACAGCTAACCTCAAATACCACAAAAAGGAACATATCCTCATCTCGATCAGAAGCCCACAAGCCCCAATTCTTTTCCTCAAAATTAAAAAAGGACAGTGGCGCTTGTGCCCTGAGGTGGTACAGCAGACACAAATTTTTGCTAATGTTGAGTGTGGTTTTCCATAATGGAGCCAAAAAGCCCTGTGGGACAAACATATTTCACACACACAGAGCACAGGGGCACTGTGGCTTAGTGGTTAGCACTATTGCCTCACACCTTCAGGGTTGGGGTCCTCCAGGTACTCTGGTTTCCTCCTCCAGTCCAAAGACATGCATTGCTGATTGGCATCTCTAAATTGTCTGTAGTGTGTGCGGTTGTTCCCTGCGATGGGTTGCAACCCCATCCACGGTGTCCCCTGCCTTCTGCCCTGAGTGTCCTACTCTGTGTAGGATAAGCAGTATAGAAAATGGATGGATGTTTAGTGCATGCTTATGTATATTCAGGTAGTTTTACAACGGTCCCTAACTCGTATGAACGGTATTCTTTTGGAATATAATCTTCGATTTTGGTAAAAAAAAAAAAAATTCAATTCTTTTATCTGTCCCTGATATTAATACTAAATACATATATATTATTACTAAATACCACACATCACCTGTTCGCTCTTAAAATTACTTGCATCATACCGAGGCATGCTCCCCTATTGTGCTGCAAAGTGGAATGATCCGTTTCCATAGTAACAGAAAGAATGATGTAAATGGTATGAGCCTATATTGCATATATTCAGTAGTTATAACAAAAAATGTTTAATGTTTCGTAAATTATATAATATAATATAATAAATTAACGGATTAATCAAGGAATTAATAAAACATCATACACACATACATACACATAACCATCTTAAATAAGTAAATAAATAAATAAATAATATAACCAGATAAATGAGTAAATTATATATACAAAAGAAACTGCAACACAATTAAATCTATCTATCTATCTATCTATCTATCTATCTATCCATCCATCTATCTATCTATCTATGTCTGTGTGTACATACACCGATCAGCCATAACATTAAAACCACCTGCCTAATATTGTGTAGGTCCCCCTTGTACCACCAAAACAGCTCTGAACCTTCGAGGCATGGACTCCACCGACCTCTGAAGGTGTACTGTGGTATCTGGCACCAAGACTTTAGGACCAGATCCTTTAAGTCCTGTAAGTTGTGAGGTGGGGCCTCCATGGATTAGACTTGTTTGAGCAGCGCATCCCACAGATGCTCGTTCGGATTGAGATCTGGGGAATTTGGAGGCCAAGTCAATACCTTGAACTCTTTGTCATGTTCCTCAAACCATTCCTCAACAATTTTTGCAGTGTGGCAGGGTGCATTATCCTGCTGAAAGAGGCCACTGCCGTTAGGGAATACAGTTGCCGTGAAGGGGTGTACTTGGTCTGCAACAGTGTTTATGTAGGTTATACATGTCAAAG
Organism: Pangasianodon hypophthalmus; assembly: GCF_027358585.1. Classification (NCBI taxonomy): domain Eukaryota; kingdom Metazoa; phylum Chordata; class Actinopteri; order Siluriformes; family Pangasiidae; genus Pangasianodon; species Pangasianodon hypophthalmus. The sequence goes on along the minus strand of NC_069735.1, from coordinate 16,199,347 downwards.
TAACATCCACATGAATGCCATGACCCAAAGTTTCCCAGCAGAACAGATGCCCAGACCATCACACTGCCTCCGCCAGCATGCCTTCTTCCCAGAATGCATCCTGATGCCATCTCTTCCCCAGGTAAGCGACGCACACACGCCCGGCCGTTCGCATGATGTAAAAGAAAATGTGATTCATCAGACAAGGCCACCTTCTTCCATTGCTCCATGGTCCAGTTCTGATGCTCATGTGCCCATTGTAGGTGCTTTTGGCAGTGGACAGAGGTCAGCATGGGCTCTCTGACAGGTCTGTGGCTACACAGCTCCATACACAGCAAGCTGCGATGCACTGTGTGTTCTGACACCTTTCTATCATAGACAGCATTAACTTCTCAGCAATTTGTGCTACAGTAGCTCTTCTGTGGGATCGGACTAGACGGACTAGCCTTCACTCCCCACACGCATCAGCGAGCCTTGGGCGCCCATGACCCTGTCGTTGGTTCACCAGTTGTCCTTCCTCTGACTACTCTTGGTAGGAAACACCCCACAAGACCTGCTGCTTTGGAGATGCTTTGACCAAGTCATCTAGCCATCACAATTTGGCCTTTATCAAAGTCGCTCAGATGCTTGCGTATTTTTCCTGCTTGCAACACATCAACTTCGAGAACTGACTGTTCACTTGCTGCCTAATATATCCCTCCCTTTTACAGGTGCCATTGTAACAAGATAATCAATGTTATTCACTTTACTTGTCAGTGGTTTAATGTTATGGCTGATCAGTGTATATATATATATATATATATATATATATATATATATATATATATCTGTGTGTATGTGTGTGTGTGTGTGTGTGTGTGACTGTGTGTGCATGTGCGTGTATGTTTGTATGTGTGTGTGAGTGTGTGTGTATATATGTCTGTGTGTGTGTGTGTGTGTTTTTGTGTGTATATCTGTGTGTGTGTTACTGTATTTTCAATAAGGCAAATAGTAGATATTCAAAAAACAGAGGGTAAAAATGAAGGAAGAGTTTTGAACACAAGTGATTTGGGTGTGTCGTAACATCGTACATTACAGAAGAAGGAAGGACTTATTCAGCAAAAAGATTAAGAAATTGTGACCAATCTTCGTGGAAAGGAAATAGCAACACATTTGAACTACATCCAGCAGTTTGACCGTATAAACCCTCAGAGCCACTCCTGTTATTTCTCTTTTTTGTGTCCGGATGCAGGAGATGAACTTCGTTAATGAGGTCAGAAAAGTTTTTTGCAGTTTATTCTATTATTAATTGAAATTAAACCTTGTCTTTGAGTTAAGATGAATGGTGTTTTTTTTTTTCCTTTGGTAATTCATGACTGTATTGCCGTTTCCTTTTTGCCACACTGTGTTTCTTCTTACTACGTCTTTGTGAATCAGTTCCCCAGATTCACAAACAATTAAAAAAAAAAAAAAGAAGCAAGTCACATATCAGTATATCCGTCTAGTATATTACTTAAGATTTGCCTGTACATGCGTGTATCTCATATTATAGACAGGATTTCGAAATATTTTTCACACTGAACACTACAGTACATGACAATCCTCTGGCCATTGAATGTTGTCTACATTTATGAGCACTTTGAGCTGATTTAACGGTGTTAAGGGTGTTTTATAATGTTAAAACTGAACAGTATTTTTGCATATGTAGTAATTATACAGGCAGCACAAATGATGATGTCACTCAGATTGACTCCTCCCCTTTTCCTGCTGTTTCTGCTCATGATTCCAGGTCAGTTACAGCTGTTACATTATCATTTCACAGTAAATACTGCAATAAGCCTGTCTACAGTTGTACATATATGTCCTTGTCCTTTGTGCTATTTGTGTTTGTTCAGCATCAGCAGTTCTGTGTTAAGTTCTGCTTTCTCTCCCTCGCTGTACTGCATGAGGACTATTCTCTGTGGAGCTTCTCATTGTGTGCCTTTATGAACACACACATTTGTGTGACTTCACGCAGGCTTTCCTACTGTCTGAGACCCGTATATGCATTATCAACACATTTCTGCATTTCCTGCTGCAGGAGTTGTTGTTTCTCAGGACTGGGATGTGTATTACACACCAAAGTCTATCTGTGCTCTAAAGGGATCTACAGTGACCATGGGCTGCAGATACACATATCCGGCTGGTTACACAGTTGAGAGAGGTATCTGGAGCAGAGAGTTAGTTACAGATAAAGAGCCTCCTGATCTGACTTCAGACCCAAAGTACAGCGGCAGGGTTCAGTACCTCGGAGACACATTGCGTGACTGCAGTCTCAGACTGAGTGATGTGAGAGAAGAGGACCAAGGCAAATACTACTTCAGATTTATAACAACATTCGCTGGAGGAAAGTTTCAGGGTAAAGATGGAGTTGATCTTTCTGTCACAGGTAAGCCATGTTATTTAAATGTGCTAATAGCTATGCTATAAATAGCTATGCTATTTAAATGTGCTAATTAGTTAGATAACACAAATTCACTGTCTTGTGTTATCTAACTAATTAGCACATTTAAATAGCATAGACATTTGCCATGCCTCCAACTTGCTAACATCTGCTAGCAAGTAAGCAGTAGGTTTTTGATTTGGAAGCTCTCTTTCCTTTCTTGTCTTCCACAGAGCTTGAGGTAGAGATTCCTGATAGAGTGTTTGAAGGAGATGCAGTCACTCTCACCTGTAAAACCAGGAACAGACTGAGTCGCAATCCAACATTTAGCTGGTACAAAAGTGGACGTCGTTTATCCTCCTCCACTAACCTGCTCCGTCTGCCATCAGTCAGTCAGAGCGATGTAGGCAGATACAGCTGTGCTGTACAAGATAGTCAGTCCTGTGATGTCACTCTTGATGTCCAGTGTAAGTACAGATTTATTTATTCACTCTTAAAACTAGCAACACTAACAGTTCATGCTGAATCCACATGTAAACTGTTACTGCATCCCATCACTAATGAAGCAGTAACAAAGAACAAAGTAACACACACACATACACAGACATGTATATCTAATATATTTCTTATATTCCTGTTTTTCTTTGATTTGGCTCAGTTATTTATATATTATAATTTTTTTTTTTTTTTTTTTGGGGTGGGGGGGGTGGGGGGGTGAACTGGTGTCCCATCCAGCTTGTTATCACAGCCTTGCACCCAGCACTCCCAGGATAAACTGAGAGAATTTCATTACTCATTTAAAAATGGCTCTTTTGATATGATGGGCTAGCACCTTTCACTTCATCTCTCAGAGAGACAACTCGTTCAAAAATGATATATTGCTACTCCACCAATATAAAGATTAGCTGGTCATTAACTAAACATTAGTAATGAGACAAAGAATTTCCTTTTCTGAACCAAGATCACCCGTTCCTCCATGTCGTGAATTAAAATCTAACATTAACTGCAGTGAACACATGACTATAACATCAATAATTACAGTGGGCATGCTCTCTCTGCACTGCTATGACTCATCCTGGACTTCCTCTCTTCTTAGCTACCCACACAACTCGGCTGACCTGGGATAAACTCCACAGTAGCCTTAGCTGCAGCATTGCACACTGGCATATTTGCTTACTAGATTTATTGTGTATTTAAATACTCCTATACTTGAGTACTTGTATACTTCAATACAGGTATAACTGCATAAAAATAAAGCAAGTGTACATACTCACATACTTGAACAGCAGCTAACAGCAGACTAGCAAAAATTGCACACTATTTTACTTGCATACTAGCATACTAACAGTTTGTGTTTCTATCTCTAGATCCTCCAAAGAGAGTCTCAGTGTCCGTCAGTCCCCCTGGTGACATAGTGGAGGGCAGTTCAGTGACTCTGACCTGCAGCAGTGATGCTAAACCACCTGCACAGAACTACACCTGGTATAAAGGAACATCCTCTATAGGAACGGGAAAAACTTACACCATCAACAAGACCAGCTCTAAGGACAGTGGAGGTTACACATGCCAGGCTGAAAATATACATGGACTTCAGTCCTCAACTGCTGCGTCTCTGAATGTCCTGTGTGAGTTAACAATGATTCACTACAGTCCATTGTATAACTTCCTGACCCTCAGTAAACTGAAAAATAATGAAAAGTGTTTGCTTTGTATCCTTTCCTTCTTGTGTGTTTCAGATTCTCCAAAGAGAGTCTCAGTGTCCATCAGTCCCTCTGGTGAGATAGTGGAGGGCAGTTCAGTGACTCTGACCTGCAGCAGTGATGCTAACCCACCTGTGGAGTATAGCTGGTTTAAAGGAACATCACCTAAAAGCAATGGAAAAACCTACACCATTAGAAAGATCAGCTCTAAGGACCGTGGAGAGTATAAGTGCAAGTCCAGGAACCAATATGGAGAGAAATATTCTGCTGAAGTGACTATAAAAGTTTTGTGTAAGTGTTGGGTGGGTCGAGTTCATAAAACTATCTGATATTTGTAAATGGTATACATTGATTTTAATCCCTAAAAATTTTGTATTTAGTAATATTTTGTATTTTTCAGATCCTCCAAAGAGAGTCTCAGTGTCCATCAGTCCCTCTGGTGAGATAGTGGAGGGCAGTTCAGTGACTCTGAGCTGCAGCAGTGATGCTAACCCACCTGTGGAGAGCTACAACTGGTATAAGGGAACATCCTATATAGGAACAGGACAATCTTACATCATTAACACGATCAGCTCTAAGGACAGTGGAGATTACAAGTGCAAGTGCAGTAATCAACACGGAGAGAAATACTCTGATGGAGCGACTTTAAATGTTTTGTGTGAGTGGTTGATTGTGCAGGCGGCTGGCTGACATCCACTGAGCCACTGGTTCTCACTTAAATATTCTTAAACCTCTGTTATTGCCCTTTTTTCAGATGCTCCAAAGAGAGTCTCAGTGTCCATCAGTCGCTCTGGTGAGATAGTGGAGGGCAGTTCAGTGACTCTGACCTGCAGCAGTGATGCTAACCCACCTGTGCAGAACTACACCTGGTATAAGGTGGATGAAAGCTCACCTGTAGGATCTGGACAGAGTTACAGCTTTACACTGAGGTTCAACAGCAGTGGATGGTTTTACTGCGTGGCTCAGAATAAATATGGGAATCAGACAGCAGCTGCAGTGGCTCTCACTCTAAATGGTATTACAGTTATTATAACAAATAACACTTTGTAGATTTGATAAAGGTGAATGAGTTATAGCTGACTGATATTTGTCTGCACACAGGGGGTACAAGTGTAGTTCTGTATGTAGTTCTTGGAGTCACTGTTGGATGTGGATGTTTATTTGCCATCATTGGTGTTTTATGTATGAGGTAAGCATATGTATTTTTCATTAACTTGCTTAAAATATCTGTGATATGAATCCTCTGATTATTGTTACTTTTTAGGAGAAAGAGAAGAGGATGTTCAACTGATCATACCAAGTCTAATGAGGTAAGTGAACTGTATGCTTCCATGGAAAACAGCGCAATAGAGAGTGATAATCATAATGAACATGAGGAAACACAAGGCTCCAGTCTGACAAGCCTGACTTCTAGCTTTTTTTTTTTTTTTTTTTTTCAAAATGTGGCACTTTTCATCTCCAAACATAGCTATAGTGGTAAATGCTGTTATGTATTAAGTCATAGAATGCAACCTGAGGTACAGCTTCTTTAATCAGACATTCAGATCTGGAGGAATTCCTAAAAAACACCAAATACATTCTTTATAATCTTCACACAGAACATTTACTGCAGTCCTACTGAAGACACGTACACAGCTCTTGATCTTCAGACCAGGTCCTCCAAAGACGTGTATGACACACTTGCAGTAAGTGTCTTCAGAGTCACACTTCACTCAGACATTCAGATCTGGAAGGAATCAGTTAGAATGATGAACCCATGATTTATTTCTCTTTCTCTCACACACAGACGGTTCACCCAAGTTCTCCTGATGACACGTACACAGCTCTGGATTCCAAGTCCATCTCTCCTGATTACGACACTTTAACAGTGAGTGCTTTTATTTGCTTCGCTTCACTGGATAATTGATGGATATAGTACCAAGCTAAAGGTTTAAAATGGTTGTATGACAAGACGACAGTTTTAGGAACAAATTGTTACATGTGTTCTCATCCATTAATACTCTTCCATTTTGAAATTACATAATCAGTTGTATTGTACTGTTTGCTCAAGATTTCACCTTAAGCTGTTTCACAATTTCTTTTTCTAGACTGCAAGAAAACAACAGTGAGATCATCAACATCGACACCATGTCAAGAGAGAGAGAGAGAGAGAGAGAGATGACCAATGCTAGTATATTTCTGTTTTTGAGCTGTGGATCAATATTGAACTCTATCTTTAAATAGTTGAAGAGTGAGAGCTTTACATTTATGAACACATATATATATTGAAATTAACAGCAGTGTGCAGGCATTTTGAACCGTTCTGCTTTGCACCTATGCATCCTTTTTCTATGTGTGCTGTATTTTTTTTCCCTCTTTTTAATTAGATGTTTATATTTTTATATTTACCTGCTAAAGTAACACACTGTACTCATGCTTCACTTATTCTTTAAGCACAAAAATGTGTGCCATTAAGGATTTACACAATAAACTCAAATATGATGTATAATCTTTCAGTATTGTTTAATTTTCATGAGCAGTGAGGTAACACCGTGTCCAGAGAGCCATCACATGAAACGCAGAGCCATAAAAACAATGGTGTAAATAAATTTGAAATTTGTTTGTTTTGTTTTTTTTTGTTCACAGCAGAGTTATCTGTCTGATTTGAGCCTGAGATGTGGGCAGAGTGAAGTGGAGTTAGGGAGTGTCTATAAAATGACTGATAAGAGGTCCATCCAAACACAAACAAGCCTTCCAGACCAGAAGACAGTTTTCAAAATGGGTTTTCTCTGCCATGTAATGTACTTGTACTGAGGCCATGGCTTAAACCAGGGGTTCCCAGACATTTTGGGCAAACGTCCCCAAATGGACAATATGAATTTTCTACAATCCCAAGCCTTGACCACTCTGCCTTTTTTTTTTTTTAAATTCCAGATTTATAAGAGGGACTACTGTAATATCCATCTATCCATCTATTTTCTGTACCACTTATCCTACACAGGGTTGGAGGGAGCACATGGAGGGGTGCCAAACTAGGGCAGGGCACATTCACACACACTCATTCACTCACTATGGACAATTTGGAAATGCCAATCAGCCTCCAACGCTTGACTTTGGACTGGGGGAGGAAACCGGAGTACTCTGAAGAAACCCCCAGAACACAGGGACAACATGCAAACTCCACACACACAGGGTGGAGACAGGAATCGAACCCCCAACTCTGGGTGTGAGACAAATGTGCTAACCACTAAGCCACTGTGCGCCCCACTACTGTAACATTTGAACATTTTATTATGTCAGTAACATACACACGTGTATAACATAAGTGTAGGCCTGTCACGATAATTACGTTATCGAGTTATTGTACGATATATGGACATGACCTGAATCATTTTTGCTGACCTCGATATTCCGCATTGTGTTTACATGCATGTTTGTTTACATAAGAATGAATTTCACCAACATTTTAGCCATTTGTGCTGCTTCTGTCCTCTCGTCCGCTCTAGGGCTTTCAAATAAAAATTCAAACTTTGAATATTCGTGTAACGAATCCGGCCTCTGTGGTTCCCCCTGATCGTCACCAGAGGTCACCATCACCCGAGTATTCACTTTCCTCTTTAAACTACATTTCCCATCACCCCGCGCCCAGCACTGATTACGAGCTCGCCTGCAGCCTATTACCGGGTCTACTTAAGCCTCTGCTGCTCGCTCACTCTTTGCGAAGTTTTGTTTTGCCCCGGCTGACATTTCTGAGCGTTTGTATCTTCTTTGTTGGATTACGGTGTTTGACCTTGGACTGTTATTTCTCGTTTCTGGATTCTTTGCTGCCTGCCCTGACCATCCGCCTGTTTGATTACTCTGCCTTTGTCTCGCCTCTGATCACCCTGTTTTGCTGTTACTCGACCACGCCTGTACGACTGTGTCTGCCTTTTATTAAACGCTGCTAATGGATCCCCATTCTGTTGACTCCTTTAATTCGTCACGTTTAAGATAAAAATGCACATTCAAATGTAGAAACTGAGTGCATTAGAATTTAAGATATAAGTACACATTTGAATGCAAAAACTGTGTGTATTCGAATTTAAGACTCTTTCAAACATTGTTGAAAAAATGACACACAAGATATTAACAATGTACAAACAATGTTTTTTGAAGAAGAAAAATCTAGAAAGACTAGTTCTAGTGTTTCATATAATCCAGTTATAGTCAGTAATGTCAGGGATTGAGCCGCTTAAGCTGCATGAGCTGAAGCTGAACAGTGAATGAACACGGGTAAACTGAAGTGCTTCACTAGCAGCGTAATGAACTCACCCAAACACATCCTATGCACATATAAAGTTTAATTTTTTGCATTTTTTCATCAACTAAAATACAGGTCACTAATATTCAATGCCATTTTAGTCAGAGTAAAACTGACTAAAATTAACAAATATCACATGATGAAATATTGACTAAATTTTAAGGATTTTTTTGTCAGAAGACAAAAACTATGACTGAAAACAGTGTGAAAGGGAACACTGGAACTGGCCTGAGAGCCTAGCTTGAATATTTTGCTCTTTTTAAATTTTAAGAATTTTAAAAATAGATGCACTTTGTTAACAGCCAGTTTTGTTCTTTGCAATAAACAATAAACACTATAACACTGTTTGGTTTGTATTTATTCATTGCTCCCTCTTGTGGACTGTTGATTTAAAAATCTAAGAATCTGGTGTTTTTTTTTGTTTGTTTGTTTTTTTTTTGACATTCCAATTGCACTGTCTGAATATTCTTAAGAATTAAAAGTTCACTGCTCTTTGAAAGGGTGTACTTGCATGGCCTTAATATGACAATAATATCATTTATTGGAATTATTTCTGAAATAATATATCTTCCAACAGAAGTAGTTATCGTGATAGGCCTGCATAAGGGACTAAAAACTGAAAGAATATTCCTTGCAATGATTTACCAGTCTAGTGGGAAGTGTTCTGTTGTTACAGGAAAATGATCAATGCCGGGGTGGTGTCATATGCCCCAATGCAAAGCAGACTGGTTTATATGATTTTATTATTATTATTTATTATTATTATATTATTATTCATATTCTCTCTTCATATCTTGTGAACATCCGGAAGATTTAAAAGCGACAATCACTAGACAGAATGTAAGAGCGAAAAAAATCCCTGTTCTTCAGGTTTCCAAATGTAAAATGTTTAGCTTTTACAGTAATTACTGAGGCTTCAGGTGATTTTTACAGACTTTTATGACATCACAAATGTTAAAATATAAACATATTAAATGCGTTTCAGGGTGGAGGTTTGCTGTTACAGTGATTACTGAGGCTTGATCTTATTTTTACAGACTTTTATGCCAGGAACGTAAGCCTGGATGATTATAGTACATCAGATATGTATATGCAGGGAAAATACATGATTCCAATTGTTTAATCCTGTTTCTCACCATAGCACCTGGTAGCCATTAAAGCCAATAAAAAAGGAATGCATTCATTAAAAAAAAACTTTAATCAGTATAATAACTTTTAGCATATAATAGTGCATATACTAAAATTGTTTCTGTTAGCTCTACTTTATCCTAGAAATGTCCTATTCTAATTACGGCTTTAGATTACCGCCCTTCGGGGTCTCACAAAAGACCCATGACACCCTTGGCTTAGTTTTATATGGCCAATCAATCAATCATATTTACATGTCACCAGGATAGTATTGAGCTACAGAAACACTATCCCACTGCACTCATGAATGGTTATATATCAAGACAGGCTAAATCCAGTCCTGAACCACACTACTAAAATAGTGAGCCAAAATATCCAAAACACAAGCTTCCTTTTCGTGAAAGATGATGATAATAGGCTTAACAATATTATATCTGCAATTACAGGGGACATCTCCTAATTTTTGCAAGAGGTTGGGCCCTAAAAACTATTAAAAGTATTTTATTTGTTACAGTTTATGCCTAGCACTACATATTTAAACGAGTCAAGCAACACAACACAAGAGCACAATGTAGGTGACCTGGTATGCATAATATTTCACAGTATAAACCCTCCAACAGCCCACACTGCTGGTCTGGAGGACCATGCTGTTATTTAGGGGGCCCTTTTCCGACAGACCAGGGAAGAACAAAACATGTGGAATCCTAATTAACCACGTGTGACGAGGGGCGAGAGGCAGCTTCTCACTCTACTGCCGCTATGGGGCTGAATGGACAGTGCCACTTCAGCACCACCCGTGGTTTGGAAAAGACAACAGCGCGTGGCTGCCGAGGGCAGGGTAGTAAGGCATGGCTGGCAGCCAATGAAGATGGCGGCAACTCTTTACCATCTTGGAGACGATGTGGGAGTATAAAAGGGGGCTGTGGCCAGCCACAGGTAGACAATCTCAGGTCTAGGCCCAACACTCTGTCTCTCTGTTCCTTATAGATGACGAGGAAGACGACTCCCCCAGCGGCCACCCGTGACTCAACCTGCCTGCTTACTTACTACAGCGCCCCCTGGGTCCCGTTGCCGCCACCCAACCACAGCAACCCCAGCTCACCCATGGATGTTCTCCAGCACCTGCTCCAAGCCAACCTCCAACAACAGGTCATAACACAGGATTTAGCACAGGGGCTATGAATGGTCACCCAAGAGCTGCTGGAGCGCCAACAGGGACAGTCTGCCACTCCCATCCCTCTCCCTGACCCCTGCCGAGAGGTCCAGTGCCTACTCACGAAGATGACCGGCGATGACGACGTGGAGGCCTACCTGTACATATTTGAGTGCATGGCATGAGGAACCAGCTGGAAGAAGGGTCCATATACTGTACAAATTCAGGCCGGAGAGTGGACCATTCTGGTCAGCCTCGTACCAGAGCTCCCTGTACTCCTCCTGCTCGGGCGCGACTGGCCAGGCTTCTCCGGCACACAGACTCCACAGACCTCCATTGGGTTTACCCGCTTCGAGATCCTCTTCAAACAGCGACCTGAAGGGCTGCCTGACTGTGGCAGCCTTCTCCTTATTGCTCCCTGGTGGAGTATGTTCAAGAGATGCAGGAGAAGATCGATCGGGTGGCACCTATCGTTAGGGAGCATATGGACACAGACCAGCAAGAGCAGAGGAGGACCTACAACTGTCCAGCCCAGCCTAGGGAATTCCAACCTGCAGAACAGGTCCTCCTCCACCTTCCCTTTCCCAGCCCAGAACCAGGAGTTCTCGGAAGTGGTGGACCAGTTTGTGGAGGTCTTCTCCTCCACACCTGGCCTCACCCATCTGGTCCACCATGACATCAAGACTCCACCAGGAGTCGTGGTCCACCAGTGGCCTTACCATGTCCCGGAGGCCCGTCATCAGGCAATCGAGGAGGAGGTCAGCTGGATGCTCCGAGACGGAATTATTGAGGAATCCAACAGCGCCTGGTCCAGCCCGATCGTTATGGTACCCAAGCCCGACAGGAGCATACGGCTGTGTAATGACTTCCGGAAGCTGAACCAGGTATCCGACCTCGTTAGCTACTCCCTCTCTAGGGTCGATGATCTGGTGGAGAGATTGGGGAGGACCGCTACATCTCAACCCTCGACCTTACTAAGGGCTACTGGCAAGTGGCCCTCAGCCCAGAGATCAAGCCCAAGACAGCAGCCTCGACCTCTGGCAGGCATAGGCAATACCGTGTCCTCCCCTTTGGCCTGCATGAGGCCCCAGGACACTTTCCAGAGATTGATGGACATTGTCTGAGGCCCCACCTTTCCTACGCCGTGGCTTATATTGACAACATGGTCATTCACTCCTCCACCTGGTCCGACCACCTACACCATCTCCGGGAGGTCCTGGGGGAGCTGCAGAAGTCAGGGCTAACCGCCAACCCCAAGTGTCAACTGGGGCTCAGTGGATACCTGCTTTACCGCATCGTCCGAGGCTTCCTCATGCCCCAGGAAAAGAAAGTGGAAGCGGTGGCCAAAAATTGGGAGGTGGAAGAACTCCGTTATTACCTGGCAGGCCTGCCTCCGGACCATGCCCCCCTCCAGTGGATGGCCAAAGCGAAGGACACGAACACAAGGGTAACAAGCTGGTTCTTGTCCTTACAAGACTTTAACTTCCAGGTGCAGCACAGAGCAGTGGTCAAGCACGGAAACACAGACGGCCTATCTCCCTGGTGTGCGTTCTGGGGTCGACTTGCACCTTAAGTAGGCTCGGAGCGGGGTGGGGTGGGTGGGGGGTGTTTACTGTGACAACGGGCTGGCACTGCGCGCACCGTGCCGACAGTGCCACTTCAGCACCACCAGTGTTTTGGAAAGCATGAGAGCGCGTAGCTGCCGAGGGCGGGGAAATAAGGCAGCCAATGAAGACGGCAGCAACTATCTACCTTCTTGGAGATGACGTGAGAGTATAAAAGGGGGCCACGGCCAGCCAGAGGTACGCAGTCTAGGCCCAGTACTAACCTCTGTCTCTCTGTTCCTTATAGACGATGAGGAAGACGACCCCCCAGCAGCCTCCTGTGACTCAACCCACCCGTGCATATATATATATGTATACACACAGGTAGGCCCTTGGATAATCACAGAGTTTTTGTGATTTTGCCTTTATACACGACCACAATGGATGTGAAATAAAACAATCAAGGTGTGATCGAAATGTAGACTTTCAGCTTTATTTGAAGAGGTTCGACAAAAATATGGCATTTACCATTTAGGAATTACAGCCATTTTAAGCAAAGTACTTCCATTTTCAGGCGCTCAAAGGTATTTGGACAATTGACTGACAAGAAGTTAATTGACCACGTGCGGTCCATTTCCTCATTACTTCAAGACAAATGAAGCAGATAAAAGGTCTGGAGTTGATATCAGGTATTGAGTTGGTATTTGGCAGCTGTTCGACTGGAGCTACAAATATGAAGTCCAAGGAGGTCTCAATGCAAGTGAAGGAGGCCATCATTAGGCTCAAAAAACAAAAGAAACCTATTAGAGAGATAGAAAAAACTTTAAGAGTTGCCAAATCAACAATTTGGTACATTCTTAAAAAGAAGGAATGCACTGGCGAGCTCAGCACCACCAAAAGGCCTGGAAGACCACGGAAGACAACTAAAGTGGATAATCTCAGAATCCTTTCCTTGGTGAAGAAAAACCCCTTCACTTCAACAGAGGTCAAGAATACTCAGGAGAAGGTAGGTGTATCATTGTCAAAATCTAGAGACGCCTTCATGAATGTAAATACAGAGAGTTTACAGCAAGGTGCAAACCACTGGTAACATTCAAGAACAGGAAAGCCAGATTAGACTTTGCCAGAAAACATCTAAAAAAGCCTCCCATGTTCTGGAATAAGATTCTTTGAACTGATGAAACCAAGATTAACTTGTACCAGAATGATGGCAAGAGAAAAGTATGGCGAAAGAAAGGAACAGCTCATGATCCAAAGTATACCACATCATGTGTCAAACATGGTGGAGGCAGTGTTATGGCATGGGCATGTATGGCTGCCAAAGGAACGGGCTCACTGGTGTTTATTGATGATGTGACTGCTGACAGAAGTAGCAAGATGAATTCTGAGGTGTATAGCAACTCAAGACGTTTTGAAGGCAAAGAAATGGAATATTCTTCAATGGCCAAGTCAGTCGCCTGATCTCAACCCAATAGAGCTGCTTTTCAGTTACTGAAGACAAGATTGAAGGCAGAAAGACCCACAAACAAGCAGCAACTGAAGGTGGCTGCAGTGAAGGCCTGGCAAAGCATCTCCAGGGAGGAAACTCAGAATTTGAGTTTTGAGAACATGGGCTCCAGACGTCAGGGAGTCATTGACTGCAAAGGATTTTCATCCAAGTATTAAAATTATGGTTATATTTACAATTATGTCACTTTGTCCAAATACCTTTGAGCCCCTGAAAATGGAGGTACTTTGTTGAAAATGGCTGTAATTCCTAAATGTTAAATGCCATATTTTTGTGGAACCTCTTAAAATAATGCTGAAAGTCTACATTTTGATCACATCTTGATTATTTTATTTCAAATTCATTGTGGTCGTGTATAAAGGCAAAATCACAAAAACTCTGTGATTGCTAAATACATCCAGACCTGACTGTATGTGTGTGTGTGTGTATATATCTGTGTGTGTGTTACTGTATTTTCAACAAGGCAAATAGTAGATATTCAAACAGAGGGTAAAAATAAAAGAAGAGTTTCGACCACAAGTGATTTGGGTGTGGTGCAACATTACTGAGGAAGGGAGGACTTATTCAGCAAAAATATTAAGAAATTGTGACCAATCTTTTTGGAAAGGAAATAGCAAAACATTTGAACTCCATCCAACAGTTTGATCGTATAAACCCTCAGAGCCACTCCTGTTATTTCTGTTTTTTATATCCGGACACAGGAGATGACTGGATGCAGATTAACTTCGCTTAATGAGGTCAGAAAAGTTTTTTAGCAATATATTCTATTATTAATTGAAATTAAACCTTGTCTTTGAGTTAATTCTAAGATGAATGGTGTTTTTTTTTTTTTTTGCAAATTCATGACTGTATTGCCGTTTCCTTTTTGCCACACTGTGTTTCTTCTTACTACGTCTTTGTGAATCAGTTCCCCAGATTCACATAAGCAATTTAAAAAAAAAGAAGCAAGTCACATATCAGTATATCCGTCTAGTATATTACTTAAGATTTTCCTGTACATGCGTGTATCTCATATTAAAGCCAGGATTTCGAAATATTTTTCACACTGAACACTACATGACAATCCTCTGGCCATTGAATGTTGTCTACATTTATGAGCACTTTGAGCTGATTTAACGGTGTTAAGGGTGTTTTATGATGTTAAAACTGAACAGTATTTTTGCATATGTAGTAAATATACAGGCAGCACAAATGATGATGCCACTCAGATTGACTCCTCCCCTTTTTCTGCTGTTTCTGCTCATGATTTCAGGTCAGTTACAGCTGTTACATTATCATTTCACAGTAAATACTGCAATAAGCCTGTCTACAGTTGTACATATATGTCCTTGTCCTTTGTGCTTTTTGTGTTTGTTCAGCATCAGCAGTTCTGTGTTAAGTTCTGCTTTCTCTCCCTCGCTGTACTGCATGAGGACTGTTCTCTGTGGAGCTTCTCACTGTGTGTCTTTATGAACACACACATTTGTGTGACTTCACGCAGGCTTTCTTACTGTCTGAGACCCGTATGTGCATTATCAACACATTTCTGCATTTCCTGCTGCAGGAGTTGCTGTTTCTCAGGACTGGGATGTGTATTACACACCAAAGTCTATCTGTGCTCTAAATGGATCTACAGTGACCATGGGCTGCAGATACACATATCCAGCTGGTTACACATTTGAGAGAGGTATCTGGAGCAGAGAGTTAGTTACAGATAAAGAGCCTCCTGATCTGACTTCAGACCCAAAGTACAGAGGCAGGGTTCAGTACCTCGGAGACACATTGCGTGACTGCAGTCTCAGACTGAGTGATGTGAGAGAACAGGACCAAGGCAAATACTACTTCAGATTTTTAACAACATTCGATGGAGGAAGGTATCAGGGTAAAGATGGAGTTGATCTTTCTGTCACAGGTAAGCCCCATCAGCTGAAATAACGACACACTGTACTTTTCACTAGTATCTGACTAGTGTGTCAGATTCCTCCAGTAGTGCAGTAACACAAATTCACTGTCTTGCGTTATCTAACTAACTAGCACATTTAAATAGCATAGACATTTGCCATGTCTTCAACTTGCTAACATCTGCTAGCAAGTAAGCAGTAGGTTTTTGATTTGGAAGCTAAATATTTAATAACAGGAGAACAGACAATAATCCCCAGACACTCTACTGCATGTTTCATCTCTTTCCTTTCTTGTCTTCCACAGAGCTTGAGGTACAGATTCCTGATAGAGTGTTTGAAGGAGATGCAGTCACTCTCACCTGTAAAACCAGGAACAGACTGAGTGGCAATCCAACATTTAGCTGGTACAGAAGTGGACGTCGTTTATCCTCCTCCACTAACCTGCTCCGTCTGAAATCAGTCAGTCAGAGCGATGTAGGCAGATACAGCTGTGCTGTACAGAATCTTCAGTCCTGTGATGTTAGTCTTGATGTCCAGTGTAAGTACAGATTTATTTATTCACTCTTAAAACTAGCAACACTAAAAATTCATGCTGAATCCACATGTAAACTGTTACTGCATCCCATCACTAATGAAGCAGTAACAAAGAGCAAAGTAACACACACACATACACAGGCATGTATATCTAATATATTTCTTATATTCCTGTAGTTATTTTTCTTTGATTTGGCTCAGTGTGTAAAAGTAAAGTAATATAATATTTTATTATTTATATATTATAATTTAGGGTTTTTTTTGGGGGGGGGATCTTGAACTGGTGTCCCATCCAGCTTGTTATCACAGCCTTGCACCCAGCGTTCCCAGGATAAACTGAGAGAATTTCATTACTCGTTTAAAAATGCCTCTTTTTTTTGATGGGCTAGCACTTTCACTTCATCTCCCAGAGAGACAACTCGTTCAAAAATGATATATTGCTACTCCACCAATATAAAGATTAGCTGGTCATTAACTAAACATTAGTAATGAGACAAAGAATTTCCTTTTCTGAACCAAGATCACCCGTTCCTCCATGTCGTGAATTAAAATCTAACATTTACTGCAGTGAACACATGACTATAACATCAATAATTACAGTGGGCATGCTCTCTCTGCACTGCTATGACTCATCCTGGACTTCCTCTCTTCTTAGCTACCCACATAACTCGGCTGACCTGGGATAAACTCCACAGTAGCCTTAGCTGCAGCATTGCACACTGGCATATTTGCTTACTAGATTTATTGTGTATTTAAATACTCCTATACTTGAGTACTTGTATACTTCAATACAGGTATAACTGCATAAAAATAAAGCAAGTGTACATACTCACATACTTGAACAGCAGCTAACAGCAGACTAGCAAAAATTGCACACTAATTTACTTGCATACTAGCATACCTCCGTACATTTGGACACTAGCATACATGCAATGTTAACATTGCTCCATACCAGCACATAAGCATGCTTACAAAGTTGTACAGTAACAAACTGTTACAAATCTGACAAACCAAAAATCGAACAGGCCACACCTCTGTTCTATAAAGATGTAATATACTGACTTAAAAACACCACCACAAAACATTTTTTGAATATCGCTTCTGTCAAACTCATACATGACCAAAAGAATCAAAAGATTTTTTTCAGTAATTAACGATGGCTTTCATAGTCCGGTTATTAAAAAAGAAAAACCCTTCATACTCTGCAGTTTACGTTTCTATCTCTAGATCCTCCAAAGAGTGTCTCAGTGTCCATCAGACCCTCTGGTAAGATAGTGGAGGGCAGTTCAGTGACTCTGACCTGCAGCAGTAATGCTAACCCACCTGCGCAGAATTACACCTGGTATAAAGGAAGATCCTCTATAGGAACGGGAAAAACTTACACCATCAACAAGACCAGCTCTAAGGACAGTGGAGGTTACACGTGCCAGGCTGAAAATATACATGGACTTCAGTCCTCAACTGCTGTGTCTCTGAAAGTCCAATGTGAGTTAACAATGATTCACTACGGTTCATCGTATAACTTCCTGACCCTCAGTAAACTGAAAAATTATGAAAGATAATGAAAAGTGTTTCCTTTGTATCCTTTCCTTCTTGTGTTTTTCAGATCCTCCAAAGAATGTCTCAGTGTCCATCAGTCCCTCTGGTGAGATAGTGGAGGGCAGTTCAGTGACTCTGACCTGCAGCAGTGATGCTAACCCACCTGTGGAGTATAGCTGGTTTAAAGGAACATCACCTAAAAGCAATGGAAAAACCTACACCATTAGAAAGATCAGCTCTGAGGACCGTGGAGAGTATAAGTGCAAGTCCAGGAACCAACATGGAGTGAAATATTCTGCTGAAGTGACTATAAAAGTTTTGTGTAAGTGTTGGGTGGGTCGAGTTCATAAAACTATCTGATATTTGTAAATGGTACACATTGATTTTAATCCCTAAAAATTTTGTGTTTAGTAATATTTTGTATTTTTCAGATCCTCCAAAGAGAGTCTCAGTGTCCATCAGTCCCTCTGGTGAGATAGTGGAGGGCAGTTCAGTGACTCTGACCTGCAGCAGTGATGCTAAACCACCTGTGGAGAGCTACAACTGGTATAAGGGAACATCCTATATAGGAACAGGACAATCTTACATCATTAACAGGCTCAGCTCTGAGGACAGTGGAGATTACAAGTGCAAGTCCAGTAATCAACACGGAGAGAAATACTCTGATGGAGCGACTTTAAATGTTTTGTGTAAGTGGTTGATTGTGCAGGCGGCTGGCTGACATCCACTGAGCCACTGGTTCTCACTTAAATATTCTTAAACCTCTGTTATTGCCCTTTTTTCAGATGCTCCAAAGAGAGTCTCAGTGTCCACCAGTCGCTCTGGTGAGATAGTGGAGGGCAGTTCAGTGACTCTGACCTGCAGCAGTGATGCTAACCCACCTGTGCAGTCCTACACCTGGTATAAGGTGGATGAAAGCTCACCTGTAGGATTTGGACAGAGTTACAGCTTCACACTGACGTTCAACAGCAGTGGAACATTTTACTGTGTGGCTCAGAATAAATATGGGAATCAGACAGCAGCTGCAGTGGCTCTCACTCTAAATGGTATTACAGTTATTATAACAAATAACACTTTGTAGCATTGATAAAGGTGAATGAGTTATAGCTGACTGATATTTGTCTGCACACAGGGGGCACAAGTGTAGTTCTGTATGTAGTTCTTGGAGTGACAGTTGGATGTGGATGTTTATTTGCCATCATTGGTGTTTTATGTATGAGGTAAGCATATGTATTTTTCATCAACTTGCTTAAAATATCTGTGATATGAATCCTCTGATTATTGTTACTTTTTAGGAGAAAGAGAAGAGGAGGTTCAGCTGATTATACCAAGTCTGGTCAGGTAAGTGAACTGTAACAGGACAGAGTGACACAGTGTGACTTACTGCTTTGATGATAATTTGTTTTTGGTAACCACTTAGGACATCAACATAAAACTCTCATGCTTACCTGGAAAACAGCACAATAGAGAGTGATAATCATAATGAACATGAGGAAACACAAGGGTCTAGTCTGACAAGCCTGACTTCTAACTTTTTTTTTACAAAATGTGGCACTTTTCATCTCCAAACATAGCTATAATGGTAAATGCTGTTATGTATTAAGTCATAGAAAGCAACCTGAGGTACAGCTTCTTTACTCAGACATTCAGATCTGGAGGAATTCCTAAAAAACACCAAATACATTCTTTATAATCTTCACACAGACCGTTTACTGCAGTCCTACTGAAGACACGTACACAGCTCTTGATCTTCAGACCAGGTCCTCCAAAGACGTGTATGACACACTTGCAGTAAGTGTTTTCAGAGTCACACTTCACTCAGACATTCAGATCTGGAAAGAATCACTAAGAAAGATGAACAAATTATTTATTTCTCTTTCTCTCACACACAGACGGTTCACCCAAATCCTCCTGATGACACGTACACAGCTCTGGATTCCAAGTCCATCTCTCCTGATTATGACGCTTTAACAGTGAGTGCTTTTATTTGCTTCGCTTCACTGGATAATTGATGAATATAGTACCAAGCTAAAGAGCTTTGGAAAACTATAAACCATTAAAGCCCAAAATCCAAAGGTTTAAAACGGTTGTATGACAAGAGGACAGTTTTAGGAACAAATTATTACATTTGTTCTCACCCATTAATACGCTTCCATTTTGAAATTACATAATCAGTTGTATTGTTGTACTGTTTGCTCAAGATTTCACCTTAAGCTGTTTCACAATTTCTTTTTCTAGACTGCAAGAAAACAACAGTGAGATCATCAACATCGACACCATGTCGAGAGAGAGAGAGAGAGAGAGAAAGAGAGAGAGAGATGACCAATGTTAGAATAGTTCTGTTTTTGAGCTGTCTGTGGATCAATATTGAACTCTATCTTTAAATAGTTGAAGAGTGAGAGCTTTACATTTATGAACACATATATATATTGAGATTAACAACAGTGTGCAGGCATTTTGAACTGTTCTGCTTTGCACCTATGCATCCTTTTTCTACATGTGTGCTGTATTTTTTTTCCTCTTTTTAATTAGGGGTTTATATTTTTATATTTACCTGCTAAAGTAACACACTGTACTCATGCTTCACTTGTTCTTTAAGCACAAAAATGTGTGCCATTAAGGATTTACACAATAAACTCAAATATGATGTATAATCTTTCAGTATTGTTTAATTTTCATGAGCAGTGAGGTAATACCGTGTCCAGAGAGCCATCACATGAAATGCAGAGCCATAAAAACAATGGTGTAAATAAATTTGAAATTTGTTTGTTTTGTTTTTTTTTTGCTCACAGCAAGAGTTATCTGTCTGATTTGAGCCTGAGATGTGGGCAGAGTGAAGTGGAGTTAGGGAGTGTCTATAAAATGACTGATAAGAGGCCCATCCAAACACAAACAAGTGTTTTCTGTACCACTTATCCTACACAGGGTCGTGGGGAGCCTGGAGCCTCTCACAGGGAACTTGGGGCACATGGAGGGGTGCCAAACTAGGGCAGGGCACATTCACACACACACTCACACACTAATTCACTCACTATGGACAATTTGGAAATGCCAATCAGCCTCCAACGCATGTCTTTGGACTGGGGAGGAAACCGGAGTACTGCGAGGAAACCCCCAAAACACAGGGACAACATTCAATTCAATTAAATTTTATTTGTATAGCGCTTTTAACAATGGACATTGCAACATGCAAACTCCACACACACAGGGCAAATGTGCTAACCACTAAGCCACCATGCCCCCCACTACTGTAACATTTGAACATTTTATGTCAGTAACATACACGTGTATAACATAAGTGTAGGCCTGTCACGATAATTACGTTATAGACTTATCGTACGATATATGGACATGACCTCGATCGTTTTTGCTGACCTCGATATTCCGCATTGTGTTTAGGTGCGTGTTTGTTTACATAAGAATGAATTTCACCAACATTTTAGCCATTTGTGCTGCTTCTGTCCTCTCGTCTGCTCTAGGGCTTTCAAATTAAAACGCAAACTTCGAACATTCGTCAAGTTTAAGATAAAAATGCACATTTGAATGCAAAAACTGAGAGAATTGATATTTAAGATAAAAGTACACATTTGAATGCAAAAACCGTGTGCATCCGAATTTAAGATTTTTTAAAACATGTTGAAAAAATGACACACAAGATTAGATATATTTGTATATATTTATATATTTAGAGAGATTGAAGATATATTATATATCAATCAGACATATACACAACATAAATGTAATATTATAACTTGGTCCTCCACAAAATTCACAACGTGACTTACCATTCTACCTAGTGCCTAAGATCACTTCATTCACAAGTGAAGTTGAACTTAGGCACTAGGTAGAATCCTAACTCACGTTGTGAATCCGCTCTTTCCGTAACATCGCAATAAGACATGGACAATGAAGAACTAAAGCATAAAGAATTCACAATATTGTATTACAATAGTGTAATCACTGTAATGTTATTATTTCAGGAGATCAGGTTTTCACCACAAGGACAGTTTTCACATGTTTTAGTTAATACATGTTTAAGTTAATATATAAAATGTGTGAATGTTTGGTTTAATTTTGCGCATTTTTTCATCAACTAAAATGCCGTTCACTAATATTCAGTGCCATTTTAGTCAGAGTAAAACTGTCTAAAATGAATAAATATCAGATGATGAAATATTGACTAAATTTAAAGGATATTTTTGTCAGAAGACAAAAACTATGACTGAAAACAGTGTGAAAATGAACAGTGGAATTGGCCTGAGAGCCTAGCTTAAATCTTTTGCTCTTATAATTTTAGAATTTTAAAAATAAATGCACTTTGTTAACAGCCAGGTTTGTTCTTTGCAATAAACAATAAACACTAAAACACTGTTTGGTTTGTATTTATTCATTGCTCCCTCTTGTGGACTGTTGATTTAAAAATCTAAAAAACATAAGCTTGAACCCTGAAACCCTGAACTTTAGTCCTATTCTAATTACGGCTTTAGATTACCGCCCTTCGGGGTCTCACAAAAGACCCATGACACCCTTGGCTTAGTTTTATATGGCCAATCAATCAATCAATCAATCAAAAACATTTACATGTCAACATGATAGTATTGAGCTACAGGAACACTATCTCACTGCACTCATGAATGGTTATGTATCAAGACAGGCTAAATCCAGTCCTGAACCACACTACTAAAATAGTGAGCCAAACAATCCAAAACACAAGCTTCCTTGTCATGAAAGATGATGATAATAGGCTTAACAATATTATATCTGCAATTACAAGGGACATCTCCTGATTTTTCAAGAGGTTGGGCCCTATAAACTATTAAAAATATTTTATTTGTTATAGTTTATGCCTAGCACTACATATTTAAAGGAGTCAAGCAACACAACACAAGTGCACAATGTAGGTGACCTGGTATGCATAATATTTATAAATATAAACCCTCCAACAGCCCACAGTGCTCTGCAAAAAACAACAGTATGGTCAAGTGACAACGCAGTCGTATACTGGTCTGGAGTTTCATGCTGTTATTTAGGGGGCCGACAGACCAGGAAGGAACAAAACATGTGGAATCCTCATTAACCACGTGTGACAACGGGCCAACAGCCCATGAACGGAAACCAGCAAGCGCTCCTCAATCTACTGCCGCTATGGGGTTGAATGGACAGTGCGGCTTCAGCACCACCCGTGGTTTGGAAAGCGTGGCTGCCGAGGGCAGGGTAGTAAGGCATGGCTGGCAGCCAATGAAGATGGCGGCAACTCTTTACCATCTTGGAGACGATGTGGGAGTATAAAAGGGGGCTGTGGCCACAGGTAGACAATCTCAGGTCTAGGCCCAACACTAACCTCTGTCTCTCTGTTCCTTATAGACAACGAGGAAGACGACTCCCCCAGCGGCCGCCTGTGACTCAACCTGCCTGCTTACTTACTACAGCGCCCCCTGGGTCCCGTTACCGCCACCCAATCACAGCAACCCCAGCTCACCCATGGATGTTCTCCAGCACCTGCTCCAAGCCAACCTCCAACAACAGGCCATAACACAGGTTTTAGCGCAGGGGCTATGAATGGTCACCCAAGAGCTGCTGGAGCGCCAATAGGGACAATCTGCCGCTGCCATCCCTCTCCCTGACCCCTGCCGAGAGGTCCAGCACCTACTCACAAAGATGACCGGCGATGATGACGTGGAGGCCTACCTGTACATATTTGAGTGCACAGTGCTCCAGGAACGCTGGCCCGAGGAGGATTGGGCCTGTATCTTGATCCCTTTTCTCTCGGGAGGGGCCCTGCTGGCGTATCATGCAATGGACCAACCAGAGGAAGCCGACTATGCCCAGCTGAAGGCCAAGATACTCACCCACTGCGGCCTATCATCGGTGAATGCGGCAGTGGAATTTCACCGCTGGGCTTACAACCCCAAAGACAATCCCAGCGGCAGATGGACCACCTTCTCGGGACCACCAAACGATGGCTCCAGCCCGAGAAGGTCGAGAAGGTGGTCATGGATCATTTCCTCAGAGCTCTGCCATCTGAAGAAAGGAAGGCCGTTGGCATGAGCGGCTCCCAGACCCCCTGAGAGATGCTGGAGGTGTTAGAACAGGCCCTAGTGACAATGGAAAGCGGCGTGAATATACCAGAGCTTTTCCAGTCCGCCACCCAGACCCAACTTACTGCAGGGCAAGGAGGCTGCCTAACAACCCAACTTATGGGACACCCCAGGATGAGCCCATGCTTACCGAGCCGGACCTCGTCGCCTCCAGCATTAAAGCGGACAAACCCTGGCTCGTCAGCTGCGCCCTCCATAAAGCACCCCTGCCATGCTTGCCCATGGTCCAGGTGAAGATGAATGGGACCCCAGTCTCTGCCCTACTAGACTCGGGGAGTACCATAACCCTGGCCCACCCTTCGCTCCTGATGAGGAACCAGCTGGAAGAAGGGTCCATATACAAAGTCAGGCCGGAGAGTGGACCGTTCTGGTCAGCCTCGTACCAGATCTCCTTGTACCCCTCCTGCTCGGGTGCGACTGGCCAGGCTTCTCCGGTACACAGACTCCACAGACCTCCATTGGGTTTACCCGCTTCGAGATCCTCTTCAAACAGCAACCTGAAGGGCTGCCTGACTGTGGCAGCCTTCTCCTTATCGCTCCCTGGTGGAGTATGTTCAAGAGATGCAGGAGAAGATCGATCGGGTGGCACCTATCGTTAGGGAGCATATGGACACAGACCAGCAAGAGCAGAGGAGGACCTACAATTGTCCAGCCCAGCCTAGGGAATTCCAACCTGCAGAACAGGTCCTCCTCCTCCTTCCCTTTCCCAGCCCAGAACCAGGAGCTCTCGGAAGTGGTGGACCAGTTTGTGGATGTCTTCTCCTCCACACCTGGCCTCACCCATCTGGTCCACCATGACATCAAGACTCCACCAGGAGTCGTGGTCCACCAGTTGCCTTACCATGTCCCAGAGGCCCGTCATCAGGCAATCGAGGAGGAGGTCAGCTGGATGCTCCGAGACGGAAATATTGAGGAATCCAACAGGGCCTGGTCCAGCCCGATCATTATGGTACCCAAGCCCGACAGGAGCATACAGCTGAATAATGACTTCCGGAAGCTGAACCAGGTATCCGACCTCGACAGCTACTCCCTCTCTAGGGTCGATGATCTGGTGGAGAGATTCTGGAGGACCGCTATATCTCAACCCTCGACCTTACTAAGTGCTACTGTCAAGTGGCCCTCAGCCCAGAGACCAAGCCCAAGACAGCATCCTCGACCTCTGGCAGGCATAGGCAATGCCGTGTCCTCCCCTTTGGCCTGCATGAGGCCCCGGGACACTTTCCCACCTTTCCTACGCCGTGGCTTATATTGAAGACATGGTCATTCACTCCACCTCGTCCGACCACCTACACCATCTCCGGGAGGTCCTGGGGGAGCTTCAGAAGTTAGGCTAACCGCCAACTTCAAGTGTCAACTGGGGCTCACAGAGGCACAGATACCTGCTTTACTGCATCGGCCGAGGCTTCCTCATGCCCCAGGAAAAGAAAGTGGAAGCGGTGGCCATAAAGTGGGAGGTGGAAGAACTCTGTTATTACCTGGCAGGCCTGCCTTTCACCCTGGTTACGGACGTGCCCATGCCCCCCTCCAGTGGATGGCCAAAGCGAAGGACACGAACACAAGGGTAACAAGCTGGTTCTTGTCCTTACAAGACTTTAACTTCCAGGTGCAGCATAGAGCGGTGGTCAAGCATGGAAACGCAGACAGCCTATCTCCCTGGTGTGCGCTCTGGGGTCAACTTGCACCTTTAGTAGGCTCGGAGTTGGGGGGGGTACTGTGACAACGGGCTGGCAGCACATGCACGGAAACCAGCAAGTGCTCTACACTCTTCTGCCACAATGGTGATGAATGGACAGTGCCACTTCAGCACCACCAGTGTTTTGGAAAGCATGAGAGCACGTGGCTGCCGAGGGCGGGGAAATAAGGCATGGCTGGCAGCCAATGAAGACGGCAGCAACTATCTACCTTCTTGGAGATGACGCGGGAGTAAAAAAGGGGGCCGCGGCCAGCCAGAGGTAGGCAATCTAGGCCCAATACTAACCTCTGTCTCTCTGTTCCTTATAGACGATGAGGAAGACGACACCCCAGCAGCCTCGTGTGACTCAACCCACCCGTGACTCAACCCACCTGTCTCAAAGCTGTCTACACCTTCACTCCAAAGCACCAAGAGCACGGCAGAACCATCCACCCCACCTTCCCGACTCTTTAACACAAATAAAGAGCACGTTGGCACCTTATCCCTTCTCCTGTGGTTCATGCTTGCCCACTCATGCAAGTGGAAAGTATATTTATATATGTATGTATGTATACACACAGGTAGGCCCTGAAGTATTTGGATAATCACAGAGTTTTTGTGATTTTGCCTTTACATACCACCACAATGGATGTGAAATAAAACAATCAAGATGTGATCGAAATGTAGACTTTCAGCTTTATTTTAAGAGGTTCCACAAAAATATGGCATTTACCATTTAGAAATTACAGCGATTTTAAGCAAGGTTCTTCCATTTTCAGGCACTCAGTGATATTTGGACAATTGACTGACAAGTCACGTGCAGTCCATTTCCTCGTTACTTCAAGACAAATGCAGCAGATAAAAGGTCTGGAGTTGATATCAGGTATTGAGTTGGCATTTGACAGCTGTTCGACTGGAGCTACCAATATGATGTCCAAGGAGGTCTCAATGCAATTGAAGGAGACCATCATTAGGATGAAAAAAAAGAAACCTATTAGAGAGATAGAAAAAACTTTAAGAGTTGCCAAATCAACAATTTGGTACATTCTTAAAAAGAAGGAATGCACTGGCGAGCTCAGCAGCACCAAAAGGCCTGGACGACCATGGAAGACAACTAAAGTGGATAATCGCAGAATCCTTTCCTTGGTGAAGAAAAACCCCTTCACAACATCAACAGAAGT
This sequence comes from Pangasianodon hypophthalmus, assembly GCF_027358585.1. Classification (NCBI taxonomy): domain Eukaryota; kingdom Metazoa; phylum Chordata; class Actinopteri; order Siluriformes; family Pangasiidae; genus Pangasianodon; species Pangasianodon hypophthalmus. The sequence continues at coordinate 16,172,752 of NC_069735.1, read as the reverse complement.
CAAGAATACTCTGGAGAAGGTAGGTGTATCATTGTCAAAATCTACAATCAAGAGACGCCTTCATGAATGTAAATACCGAGAGTTTACAGCAAGGTGCAAATCACTGGTAACATTCAAGAACAGGAAAGCCAGATTAGACTTTGCCATAAAACATCTAAAAAGCCTCCCATGTTCTGGAATAAGATTCTTTGGACTGATGAAACCAAGATTAACTTGTACCAGAATGATGGCAAGAGAAAAGTATGACGAAAGAAAGGAACAGCTCATGATCCAAAGTATACCACATCATATGTCAAACATGGTGGAGGCAGTGTTATGGAACGGGCTCACTGGTGTTTACTGATGATGTGAGGTGTATAGGGCTATACTCTCTGCTCACATTCAGCCAAATGCTACAAAACTGACAGGACTCGGCTTCACAGTGCAGGTGGATAATGACCCTAAACATACTGCGAAAGCAACTCAAGACTTTTTGAAGGCAAAGAAATGGAATATTCTTCAATGGCCAAGTCAGTCGCCTGATCTCAACCCAATAGAGCTGCTTTTCAGTTACTGAAGACAAGATTGAAGGCAGAAAGACCCACAAACAAGCAGCAACTGAAGGTGGCTGCAGTGAAGGCCTGGCAAAGCATCTCCAGGGAGGAAACTCAGAATTTGAGTTTTGAGAACATGGGCTCCAGACGTCAGGCAGTCATTGACTGCAAAGGATTTTCATCCAAGTATTAAAATTATGGTTATATTTACAATTATGTCACTTTGTCCAAATACCTTTGAGCCCCTGAAAATGGAGGTACTTTGTTTAAGACGGCTGTAATTCCTAAATGGTAAATGGTATATTTTTGTGGAAGCTCTTAAAATAAACCTTAAAGTCTACACTTCGATCACATCTTCATTGTTTTATTTAAAATCCATTGTGGTAGTATATAAAGGCAAAATCACAAAAACTCTGTCATTGTCCAAATTTCAGGACCTGACTGTATATGTGTGTATATCTCTGTGTGGGTGTGTGTGCGTGTGTGTGTGTATGTGTTACTGTATTTTCAATAAGGCAAATAGTAGATATTCAAAAAACAGAGGGTAAAAATGAAAGAAGAGTTTTGAACACAAGTGATTTGGGTGTGTTTAATATCGTACATTACAGAGGAAGGAGGGACTTATCCAGCAAAAATTTCCGTGGGAAGGAAATAGCACCAGATTTGAACCAAATCCAGCAGTTTGACTGTTTAAACCCTCAGAGCCACTTCTGTTATTTCTGTTTTTTATATCTGGATGCAGGAGATGAACTTCATTTAATGAGGTCAGAAAAGTTTTTTAGCAGTTTATTCTATTATTAATTGAAATAAAACCTTGTCTTTGAGTTAATTCTAAGATGAATGCCGTTTTTTTTTTCCTTTGGTAATTCATGACTGTATTGCCGTTTCCTTTTTGCCACACTGTGTTTCTTCTTACTACGTCTTTGTGAATCAGTTCCCCAGATTCACATAAACAATTAAAAAAAAAGAAGCAAGTCACATATCAGTATATCCATCTAGTATATTACTTAAGATTTGCGTGTACATGCGTGTATCTCATATTATAGACAGGATTTCGAAATATTTTTCACACTGAACAAGTACATGACAATCCTCTGGCCATTGAATGTTGTCTACATTTATGAGCACTTTGAGCGGTGTTAAGGGTGTTTTATGATGTTAAAACTGAACAGTATTTTTCCATATCTAGTAAATATACAGGCAGCTCTGATGATGATGTCACTCAGATTGACTCCTCCCCTTTTTCTACTGTTTCTGCTCATGATTTCAGGTCAGTTACAGCTGTTACATTATCATTTCACAGTAAATACTTCAATAAGCCTGTCTATAGTTATACATATATATCCTTGTCCTTTGAGCTGTTTGTGTTTGTTCAGCATCAGCAGTTCTGTGTTAAGTTCTGCTTTCTCCCCCTCGCTGTACTGCATGAGGACTATTCTCTGTGGAGCTTCTCACTGTGTGTCTTTATGAACACATACATTTATGTGACTTCACGCAGGCTTTCCTACTGTCTGAGACCCGTATATGCATTATCAACACATTTCTGCATTTGCAGGAGTTGCTGCAGGAGTTGCTGTTTCTCAGGACTGGGATGTGTATTACACACCAAAGTCTATCTGTGCTCTAAAGGGATCTACAGTGACCATGGGCTGCAGATACACATATCCAGCTGGTTACACATTTGAGAGAGGTATCTGGAGCAGAGAGTTGGTTACAGATAAAGAGCCTCCTGATTTGACTTCAGACCCAAAGTACAGAGGCAGGGTTCAGTACCTCGGAGACAAACCGCGTGACTGCAGTCTCAGACTGAGTGATGTGAGAGAACAGGACCAAGGCAAATACTACTTCAGATTTTTAACAACTTTTGCTGGAGGAAAGTATCAAGGTCAAGATGGAGTTGACCTTTCTGTCACAGGTAAGCCTCATCAGCTGAAATAACAACACGCTGTACTTTTCATTAGTGTGTCAGATTCCTCCAGTAACACAAATTCACTGTCTTGCGTTATCTCACCTGGAATAAACACTGCTTAGCACATAGGTGTGGGGCAGAATTTACACAAGCAGGGTACAAAGGCTACAATTACATTAGAAGACATATTGCTCCAGTTCTTCTGCCTTGCTGGGTCACACTCACGTCTGTAACTTTTATGTTCCAATGCTATATTTTTTTTGCTATTGTTCTTTAATATGAAGTCATACTGAATTGTAATACTGAATTCAGCCTCAGAACTGAAAACATATCTTAATTGGAAACTTTAATTTCCTGCATGCCACCAGCAGGATGACATAAGACAGCAAGTCAACCCAAATTGATTTTATTATTTGAAGACAAATAAGTCTAGTTGTTTATTCATTTTAAGACAAATAAGTCTAGTTGTTCAAGTTAGATGAAATGCGCTGGTCTGTGCAGATGGTAGCTGTAAGCTGAAGTGGTGTAAATGGCAGAATTGATATTACTGGAGGAGTTAGCATATGATGCCTTTAGGAGGCAACAGATATTTAGAGACCGGTATGATTTTTGTTTTTTTCCAGAGGATGAAAGCTGGCTTATAAGTCGGTTCTGTTTGCAGCGGCATCTGGTCAATTTTAAAAAGCTTTGTCATGGTTTGACTCCCAGTATCAGGGAAACTCTCTCAATTAGCAGTAATACTTCTTTTGGACTCAATTTTTGTGTCAGACCATTTTCTTTTGACATGAATTGTATTGCACTGGATGGACAACACTGAATTCACCTCTGTAATTTCTCTCCATATTTTGGCCCTAGCAGGTACTGTGACTCTTCTGGATATGCTGATAAATAATATGTTTTTATTCTCATAGATGCGAGTTAAAAGTACTTCAACTTCTGGCTCACAGAAATTCTTCTTTTTTTTGGCTGTAGCCATTTTGTACTTGCTGCTCTGTGAACTTGTCCTTTTTGTGGAGTTTTGTGGATGTCAGCTTACGGGTGACTGCCATTTATCATAACATACATTTATCAACATACACACACCAATACGGAGAAAATCAGCATTTATGAAACTGTTGTATGAAAAATTGATGAATGAGGCCGACTGTGTTTGTTTTACATACAAACACAGTCGGCGTCATTCATCAATTTTTGAGTAAAGTTCATTGTAAATGTTTGCTTAACTAAAGAAAACAAACTAAAAATTTGGTTTTTGATTTGAAGAACAGACAATAATCCCCAGAGACTCTACTGCATGTTTCATCTATTTCCTTTCTTGTCTTCCACAGAGCTCGAGGTACAGATTCCTGATAGAGTGATTGAAGGAGATGCAGTCACTCTCACCTGTAAAACCAGGAACAGACTGAGTGGCAATACAACACTTATATGGTACAGAAGTGGACGTCGATTATCTTCTTCCACTAACCTGCTCCGTCTGCCATCAGTCAGACAGAGCGATGTAGGCAGATACAGCTGTGCTGTACAAGATAGTCAGTCCTGTGATGTCACTCTTGAAGTCCAGTGTAAGTACAGATTTATTTATTCACTCTTAAAACTAGCAACACTAAAAGTTCATGCTGAATCCACATGTAAACTGTTACTGCATCCCATCACTAATGAAGCAGTAACAAAGAGCAAAGTAACACACACATACACAGACATGTATATCTAATATATTTCTTATATTCCTGTAGTTATTTTTCCTTGATTTGGCTCAGTGTGTAAAAGTAATGTAATATAATATTTTATTATTTATATAATATAATTTACTTTTACACTTTTTTGGGGGGAGATGAACTGGTGTCCCATCCAGCTTGTTATCCCAGCCTTGCACCCAGCACTCCCAGGATAAACTGAGAGAATTTGATTATTCATCTAAAAATGCTGTGGGCTCGCACCTCTCACTGAAATGATATATTGCTACTCCACCTATATAAAGAATTTCCTTTTCTGAACCAAGATCACCCATTCCTCAATGCCGTGAATTAAAACCTAACATTTACTGCAGTGAACACGTGACTATAATGTCAATAATTACAGTGGGCATGCTCTCTCTGCACAGCTATGGCTGATCCTGGACTTCCTCTCTTCTTAGCTACCCAGACAACTTGGCTGACCTGGGATAAACTCCACAGTACCCCTAGTTGCAGCAATGCACACTGGCATATTTGCTTACTAGATTTATTGTGTACTTAAATACTCCTATACTTGAGTACTTGTATACATCAATACAGGTATAACTGCATAAAATAAAGCAAGTAGGTGAGACCTTTGCACACAATGAAACACAGCACAGAAAGGTCGTGCTTTTTTATTTACAGGATGTCGTGCAGCAAAATTTTAAATGTGAGGTAAGCGTGGATGGTGAGGTTGCGTGCGGGTGGGGTGGTCTCCATGGTCGGTGTGGCAGTCCCTTTTTAGCAGCACTGGTAGGAGATGGAGGGTTAACAGCTGCAGCCTTTAGAGAGTTGTGGCCGCCGCCGGAGGCAGAAGGGGAGCGTCTTCCCTGCTGACGTCACCTTCTGAAGTCGTGCTGTCCTTTCAGCACCCTGCCAGCAGTCATGCGAGGAGCAATGTGCACCTTTTGTGCGCAGGCCGCCTACCTGCCGTCACAGTGCCTCCCCCCAAGCACCAAGCCTACTGTCAGTGAGTGCTGGGCCCAGATTGAGTAGCACCTGAAGAGCCCATCTGCATTGCCATGCTGTGCCCCCAAACGATGTTCCACTGAGAAGTCAAAGTCCTGGAGAGTGAGGAACCAGCGGATGACCCTGGCGTTGGTGTCCTTGGCCTTGGACATCCTTTGAAGAGGCGCGTGGTCTGTGACTAGGGTGAAATGTCTTCGGGCCAGGTAGAAGCGTAGCTCCTCAATGGCCCACTTGATGGCCAAACCTCTCTCTCCACGGTGGCGTATTTATGCTCTGTGGGGGACAGCTTTTGGCTCATGTAGAGGACTGGGTGCTCCTCCCCATCGAAGACCTGAGACAGGACCGCCCCTAGCCCTGTCTCGGATGCATCGGTATGCACATGAAGGAGAGGGTGAAGTCAGGGTTCCTTAGGAAGGGCGAGCTCGTCAATGCTTCTTTCAGTGTCTTGAAGGCTTTATCTGCCTCCCGACTCCACTGCACCTGGTCCGGCTGGCCTTTCCTGGTGAGATCAGAGAGGGAAGAGGCAATCGCGGAAAAGTTAGGGACAAAACGGCAGTAATAACCGGCCAAACCCAAAAAGGCACATACCTGTGCCTTTTTTGGAGGTAGGTCTTGGGTATTGACGCACTGTCTCAATCTTCTTCTCTTGAGGCATTAGCAGTCCCTGGCCAATGCGGTACCCCAGGTACTGTGCCTCCATTAACCCCTTTGGGTTGGCAGTTATCCCAGACTTCTGGAGTTCCTCCAACACGGCCCTCAGGTGGTAGAGGTGGTTGGACCAGGTGGAGGAATGGATTACCACATTGTCTATATAGGCTGCTGCATAATGAAGGGGTGATCCCGGTCCTTCCAGTGTTCCCCAGAGGTAGTGAAGGCTATTTTTGGCTTGGCCTCTGGGCTTAGGGCCACCTGCCAGTATCCTTTGATAAGGTCTTGTCGACTCTTCAATAACTCCATCTCTGAGCATCCGGGTGACCTCTTCCTCACTTGCCTGATGGATGGCTTCTGGGTCGCGGTAGGGCCGCTGTCTCACCATGACTCCTGGCAGAGATTTGATGTTGTGGTGGACCAGAAGAAGGAGAAGTCATCAGTGAACTGGTCCACCAACTCTGTCAGCTCCTGAGACTGAGCTGGCATGAGCTCCACTCCTTGGTGGACTAAGTCACGATCAGACAGATCTGTGTTAGGTAGAGTGAAAGTAGACACATGGGGGTTAGGTTCAGTCCACTTTTTTAGCAGGTTGACATGGTAAATCTGCTTGTCTGCTCGCTTACCTGGTTGCTGCAGTCTGTAATTTACAGGACTCACCCTCTTGAGGACCATGTAGGGGCCTTGCCACGGTGCCAGGAACTTACAGGAGGTGTCTGGAAGAAGGAGGAGGACCTTGTCTCCAGGGAGAAACTCTCGGGGCTGAGCAGGACGATCATAGGCCCTCCTCTGCTCTCTTTGTGCAGCCTCCATATGCAAGACACGATCTATCCGCTCCTGCATCTCTTGGACATAGTCGATGAGGGAGCGGAAGGGGGAGGGCTGCTCTTCCCACGCCTCCCGGGCCAAGTCCATCAATCCCCGTGGTCGCCATCCGAAGAGGAGCTCGAATGGGGTAAAGCCGGTGGATGCCTGGGGAGTCTCCTGGACAGGGAAAAGGACGTAGGGGAGAAGCAGGTCCCAGTATCTGCCCTCCTCGTCTACCACCCCGGTGAACCGACCTCTTCAGAGTCTGGTTGAAGTGTTCCACCAGACCATCCCTCTGTGGGTGGTAGACGGACGTCCACAGGTGCTTAACCTGCAACAACCGACACAGATCCATCATTAATTTAGATATAAATGGCGTACCTTGGCCCCTGAAGATGTCCTTTGCGATGTCCACATGGATGAACAGGAGCACAAGCTCACGGGCGATGTTACAGGTGATGTTACCCCAGGCAGTTCCTGAGAGGAACTGCCTCGGGGTACCTGGTGGCATAATCCACGATGACCAGTATATATTCATGACCCCGGACAGATTTTGGAAGCAGACCTACGAGGTCCATGCTCATTTGCTCGAAGGGGACGCCAATGATGGGGAGAGGGATCAGGGGCATGGGAGCAGGCCCGCTGGACCTGGGTAGACACAGTAGAGACAGGGTTAGCAGGGGGATTGGACTCACCTGTTGAGGTCACTCCGGTGTCGCACTTGTCCTGTGCTAAGCAGGCCTGCCAGATCCTTGGCCACTTTGTCCTGGCCTGCCTTTTCCTCGTTACCCACGTTGCCCTGGCTTACAGGAATCCCGTCCAGTCGTGGCCCAGTAGCAGGGGTACGGGGAGTTCGGGGATGATTCGGACTGTTGGTGCTTTAGTGTGACTTGGGAAGCTGGGATTTCCTGAACGTCCCTGTGGGCAAAGGTCACTTTTAGGGTATTGAGGGCTTGGGTGCTGAGAGAACGGAGGGCCGGGCCAGAGTCACCGTACTCCCTGAATCCAAATGTGCCATTAACGGCGGCCGTCGACCTTCACACTAATAGTGGGTAGGTTGGGAGTAATCGCCATATGGAGTGCACATCTGGCCAGCCAGGGCTTATCTAGGGGTCACGCGGTGGTGGGGTCCGGCTCAGTGGGCATGGACACGTCCTGCGGCGTCCCATAGGTTTAAGAGCCTGGGCCTCCCCTTCAACAGGGCTAGATGTTCCAGGTGCCAAGCTGGTGGAGGACGGGGAAACTCTCACCGTTCGCCCCTGCCAATCTCCAACATAGCAACTGCTCACTCAATTGCCTTTATCATCTCTCGGAGGTGTTGGGCTCCTCTTATCCCCATGGCTTTTCGCACCTGAGGTGGCAGAGCCCTCAGAAACTGGTCCATAGGCACCCTCTCGGCAGCAGGCCTGAGAGGCAGGCTGGACCCACCATTTCACGATCCTCAGCAGGCTGTCCATTTGGCTTCTTGGGGTGGCTTTGGGGTTATAGACCCACCTGTGGAGCTCTGCTGCTGCGCTGGTTGGGGAAAGGCCACAGCATACAAGGATTTTGCTTTTAACCCAGTCCTAGTGAGCCGCTTCCTCTTCCGTCAGGGTGTGGTAGGCTAGCTGGTCTTCCCCTGTGAGGAGTGGAGTGAGGGCTGGGGCCCAAGCTTCTCTTGGCCAGTTTTTGTGCTTAGTGACCCGCTCAAAGGTTAGCAGGAATTCTTTGAGGTCTTCATCCGGCATAAGCTTGGACAAGAGGTTCTGGGCCTCCTGTTGGGAGGGGCTACAGCCGTGCTGACTGTCTTCTTCAACTCCAGGAGCTCTTTGGCGGTGTTCTGGAGTCCATGGGCCAGCTCCTCTGTGTTGGCCTGGTGCTGTAGGCTCATCTGCAAAAACTGGTGGAAGAAGTTATCCATGCCACTCTCTGTGTGCTGTGACGCCTGCATCCTCTACCCCGTGACAGGCGAGACCTTTACTGACAATGAAACACAACACAGAGAGGTTGTTATTCAGGGGAACGTGCTCTTTTATTTACAAGATGTCGTGCTGCAAAATTTTAAACAAGTCAAGTCAAGTCAAGGGAAGTCCATGAGGGAAGTATGGATGGTGAGGTTGAGTGTGGGTGGGGTGGTCTCCGTGGTTGATGCAGAAATCCCTTTTTAGCAGCACTGGTAGAAGACGGAGGGTTAACAGCTGCAGCCTTTAGAGAGTCACAGCCGCCACCGGAGGCAGAAGGGGAGCATCTTCCCTGCTGACATCGCCTTCTGAAAGCAGAGAGAGAGAGAGAGCGAGAGAGACAACAATTAGTGGCGTTGTGCTTTTCTCCTACCTCCCCGCTGTGTTGCTGCGGGCTCCTTTTATGTCCCTCCGGCTCCTCCAGGAGGGTAGATTGCTGCTACGGCAGAGATTGTCTGCTAGCCGTGAACAATTAATCTGTTTATTACACATACATGCGACTCATATTAAATATAAAACCAACTTTATTACAGAAATATAATCTTAATTCTGAGAATCTTTCTTACTGAGATTATTTCTAGGAACTGAACATCTGTAAAAATGTATATTTTTCCTTTAAGTGGTGAACATGGGATTATATAGAGATCTATTTGTACCATAATCAGCATTTTTTAAATTGCTTAAAACTTATTAGTCTTCAATTTTATCAGTTTCTATTACATGCTAATGTAATAAACTTATCTTTTGTGTCCTCTTTAATTATGTGTAATGGTGGCGTGGAACTACATTACCCATCAGCCCCTGCGGCCACGCGCACTCCAGCTGTCCAAAACAATAGGGGTGCTGAAGTGGCGCTGTCCTTTCAGTACCCTGCCAGCAGTCGTGAGAGGAGCGATGTGCACCTTTTGTGCGCAGGCCAATCGCCCACCATCACATATTCACATACTTGCACAGCAGCTAACAGCGGACTAGCAAAAATTGCACACTAAGTTACTTGGATACTAGCATACTTTGGTACTAAAATATTTGGATACTAGCATTCCTGCAATATTAACATTGATCCATACAAGCAAATAAGCATGCTTGCAAAGTTGTACAGTAACATTCTGACAAACCAAAAATCGCACAGGCCACACCTCTATAATGATGTCACATACGGACAAAATATTTTTTGACAAAGTGGAAATGAAATAATATCACTTCTGTCAAACTCAAACAGGACCAAAAGAATCAAAAGTTTGTGATTTTATGACATTTTTCAGTAATTAACGATGGATTTCATAGTTTGGTTATTAATAAAGAAAAACCCTTCATACTCTGCAGTTTGTGTTTCTATCTCTAGATCCTCCAAAGAGAGTCTCAGTGTCCATCAGACCCTCTGGTAAGATAGTAGAGGGCCGTTCAGTGACTCTGACCTGCAGCAGTGATGCTAAACCACCTGCACAGAACTACACCTGGTATAAGGGAGCATCCTATATCAGAAGAGGAAAAACCTACACCATCTACACTATCAGCTCTGAGGACAGTGGAAATTACACGTGCCGGGCTGGAAATGAACACGGACAACAGTCCTCTACTGCTGTGTCTCTGAATGTCCTGTGTGAGTTAACAACGATTCACTATGGTCCATTATATACCTTCCTGACCTTCAGTAAACTGAAAGATAATGAAAAGTGTTTCCTTTGTATCCTTTCCTTCTTGTGTGTTTTAGCTTCTCCAAAGAGAGTCTCAGTGTCCATCAGTCCCTCTGGTGAGATAGTGGAGGGCAGTTCAGTGACTCTGACCTGCAGCAGTGATGCTAACCCACCTGTGCACACCTACACCTGGCATAAAGGAACATCCTATATAGGAACGGGAAACACCTACACCATCAACAAGATCAGCTCTGAGGACAGTGGAGAGTACAAGTGCAAGTCCAGTAATCAATATGGAGAGAAATACTCTGATGGAGCGACTTTAAATGTTTTGTGTGAGTGGTTGATTGTGTGCATGGCTTGTTGACATCCACTGAGGCCCTGGTTCTCACTTAAATATTCGTAAACCACCGTTATTGCCCTTTTTTCAGATCCCCCTAAGAATGTCTCAGTGTCCATCAGTCACTCTAGTGAGATAGTGGAGGGCAGTTCAGTGACTCTGACCTGCAGCAGTGATGCTAACCCACCTGTGGAGTATAGCTGGTTTAAAGGAACATCATATAAAAGCAATGGAAAAACCTACACCTTTAGAAAAATCAGCTCTGAGGACAGTGGACCGTATAAGTGCAAGTCCAGCAATCAATATGGAGCGAAATATTCTGATGAAGTGACTATAAAGGTTTTGTGTAAGTGTTGGATGGTTCAAGTTCATAAAACTATCTGACATTTGTAAAAGGTACACGTTGATTTTAATCCCTAAAAATTTTGTGTTTAGTAATATTTTGTATTTTTCAGATCCTCCAAAGAGAGTCTCAGTGTCCATCAGTCCCTCTGGTGAGATAGTGGAGGGCAGTTCAGTGACTCTGACCTGCAGCAGTGATGCTAACCCACCTGTGGAGAGCTACAACTGGTATAAAGGAACATCCTCTATAGGAACAGGAAAAACCTACACCATCTACACTATCAGCACTGAGGACAGTGGAGAATACAAGTGCAATGTCAGAAATCGATACGGAGAGAAATACTCTGATGGAGTGACTTTAAATATTTTGTGTAAGTGTTGCATAATTTGCGTTCATAAAACCTGCAGTCATTCATACACATATTGCTTTAAAACTTAAATATCTTGTGTTTTGTAATGTTTTGTATTCTTCAGATCCTCCAAAGAGAGTCTCAGTGTCCATCAGTCCCTCTGGTGAGATAGTGGAGGGCAGTTCAGTGACTCTGACCTGCAGCAGTGATGCTAACCCACCTGTGCAGACTTACACCTGGTTTAAGGGAACATCCTATATAGGAACAGGACAATCTTATATCATTAACAGAATCAGCTCTGAGGACAGTGGAGATTACAAGTGCAAGTCCAGTAATCAACACGGAGAGAAATACACTGATGGAGTGACTTTAAATGTTTTGTGTGAGTGGTTGATTGTGCAGGCAGCTGGCTGACATCCACTGAGCCACTGGTTCTCACTTAAATATTCTTAAACCTCTGATATTGCCCTTTTTTCAGATCCCCCTAAGAATGTCTCAGTGTCCATCAGTCGCTCTGGTGAGATAGTGGAGGGTAGTGACTCAGTGACTCTGACCTGCAGCAGTGATGCTAACCCACCTGTGCATGACTACACCTGGTATAAAGTGGATGAAAGCTCACCTGTAGGATCTGGACAGAGTTACAGCTTCACATTGAGGTTCAACAGCAGTGGATGGTTTTACTGTGTGGCTCAGAATAAATACGGGAATCAGACAGCAGCTGCAGTGGCTCTCACTCTAAATGGTATTACAGTTATTATAACACTTTGTAGATTTGATAAAGGTGAATGAGTTATAGCTGACTGATATTTGTCTGCACACAGGGGGTACAAGTGTAGTTCTGTATGTAGTTCTTGGAGTGACAGTTGGATGTGGATGTTTATTTGCCATCATTGGTGTTTTATGTATGAGGTAAGCATATGTATTTTTCATTAACTTGCTTAAAATATCTGTGATATGAATCCACTGATTATTGTTACTTTTTAGGAGAAAGAGAAGAGGAGGTTCAACTCATCATACCAAGTCTAATGAGGTAAGTGAACTGTATGCTTCCATGGAAAACAGCGCAATAGAGAGTGATAATCATAATGAACATGAGGAAACACAAGGCTCCAGTCTGACAAGCCTGACTTCTAGCTTTTTTTTTTTTTTTTTTTCAAAATGTGGCACTTTTCATCTCCAAACATAGCTATAGCGGTAAATGCTGTTATGTATTAAGTCATAGAATGCAACCTGAGGTACAGCTTCTTTAGTCAGACATTCAGATCTGGAGGAATTCCTAAAAAACACCAAACATATTCTTTATAATCTTCACACAGAACATTTACTGCAGTCCTACTGAAGACACGTACACAGCTCTTGATCTTCAGTGCAGGTCCTCCAAAGACGTGTATGACACACTTGCAGTAAGAGTCTTCAGAGTCACACTTCACTCAGACATTCAGATCCGGAAGGAATCACTAAGAAAGATGAACAAATTTTTTATTTCTTTTTCTCTCACACAGACGGTTCACCCAAGTTCTCCTGATGACACGTACACAGCTATGGATTCATAGTCCATCTCTCCTGATTACGACACTTTAACAGTGAGTGCTTCCATTTGTTCATCACTTCGCTTCACTGGATATAGTACTAAGTAATCAGGTGATATAGTACAAAGCTGAAGAGCTCTTGAAAACTATAAACTATTAAAGCCCAAAATCCAAAGGTTTAAAACGGTTGAGGACAGTTTTAGGAACAAATTATTAAATGTGTTCTCACTCATTAATACTCTTCCATTATGAAACTACATAATCAGTTGTATTGTTTGCTCAAGATTTCCACCTTAAGCTGTTTCACGATTTCTTTTTCTAGACTGCAAGAAAACAACGAGATCATCAACATCGACACCATGTCGAGAGAGAGAGATGAGAGATGAGAGATGACCAGTGCTAGAATAGTTCTGTTTTTGAGCTGTCTGTGGATCAATATTGAACTCTATCTTAAAATAGTTGAAGAGTGAGAGCTTTACATTTATGAACACGTATATATTGAGTGTGCATTGATTTTGAACTGTTCAGCGTATGCATCCTTTTTCTACGTGTGCTGTACTTTTTTCCCCATTTTTAATTATAGTTTTATATTTACCTGCTAAAGTAATACACTGTACTCATGCTTCACTTGTTCTTTAAGCACAAAAATGTGTGCCATTAAGGATTTACACAATAAACGTGAATATGATGTATAATCTGTCAGTATTGTTTAATTTTTATGAGCAGTGAGGTAATACCGTGTCCAGAGAGCCGTCACATGAAACGCAAAGCCATAAAAACAATGGCATAAATAAATTTGAAATGAAATCTGAGCTCATTGGGGTTTTTTTTGTTTGTTTGTTTTTTTGTTTGTTTTTTTCTCTCACAGCAGAGTTATCTGTCTGATTTTAGCCTGAGATGTGGGCAGAGTGAAGTGGAATTAGGGAGTATCTATAAAATGACTGATAAGAGGCTCATCCAAACATAAACAGACCTGTGAGGGATCTGGAGCCTCTCACAGGGAATTTGGGGCACATGGAGGGGTGCCAAACTATTGCAGGGCACATTCACACACACACTCACACACTAATTCACTCAGTATGGACAATTTGGAAATGCTAATCAGCCTACAGCGCACGTCTTTGAAGTGGGGGGGGGACCCCAAAACACAGGGAGAACATGCACAGTCCACACACAGGGTAGAGGCAGGAATCGAACCCCCAAACCTGGGTGTGAGGCAAATGTGCTAACCACTAAGCCACCGTGCGCCCCACTACTGTAAAATTTTAACATTTTATTGTCAGTAACATACACACATGTATAACATAAGTGTATGTTACGATAATTACGTTATAGACTTATCGTACGATATATGGACATGACCTCAATCGTTTTTGCTGACCTTGATATTGCCCATTGTGTTTACAAGTGTGTTTGTTTACATAAGAATGAATTTCGCCAACATTTTAGCCATTTGCGCTGCTTCTGTCCTCTTGTCTGCTCTAGGGCTTTCAAATTAAAATTCAAACTTCGAATATTCGTCAAGTTTAAGATAATAATGCACATCTGAATGCAAAAACTGAGAGAATTCGGTTAACTCACCCAAACACATCCTATACACATATAACATATTATATATAAATAGATAGATAGATAGATAGATAGACTTTGTTGATCCCATGAGGGAAATTCTTGTGTTCTTGTGTTGTGTACAGCAGCATGGTCAGTATATATATTTATATATACTGCTCTTTCCACAATAACACACTAAAACATGGACAATGAAGAACTAAAGCAGAAAGAATTCACAATATTGTATTACAGTAGTGTAGTCATTGTAATGTTATTATTTCAGGAGATCAGGTTTTCACCACAAGGACCGCTTTCACATGTTTTAGTTAATATTTAAGATGGCGGCGTGTGCACACGCTGCGGCTTCTCTCTCTCATGACAGAACAGTGTTTACGTGTTTTTTATCTTGTAAGTCACAGTGTTATTGTCAATATTTATCATGTCTATCTGTCTTTAAGCATGTATACAGTCTTGAGTTTCTGCTCAACGTCGGTAGAACCACATTTTTAGAGTTGAACTCCGCGCTGAGAAGAGCTGCATGACCTCGGTCTGCTCCGGAGGTCTATTCCATCACCAACCCCCACTCCTGCATCTCGCCCACAGTGGATGCGCCACAAGCGGCGTGAGACGAAGCAGAAGAGTGGTAAGCGCGGAGGTATCCAGGCTAGGCTGGCGGCTAACCCACACAAGCCAGCGATCCCCACCATCGTACTGGCCAACGTACGCTCTTTGGAAAATAAACTGGACTACATCCGTTTACTGCGCTCCACTCAGAGGATTGTAAGAGACTGTTGTGTTTTTGTATTCACGGAAACATGGCTCAGCAACAGCGTCCCGGACTCCGCCATTCAGCTCGACCAACTAACATGCTATCGTGCAGACAGAGTTCTCATCAAGGGAGGTAAGTCCCGCAGCGACGGGCTTTGCGCTTACATCAATGATGCTTGGTGCCGCGGCGCTGTTGTGGTCTGCAGACACTGTTCACCCCTGGCGGAGTTCATGATTATTAAGTGCCATCCGTTCTATCTACCGAGGGAATATACAGCCATACTGCTCGTTGCTGTATACATCCCTCCCAGCTCCAGTAACAACAACAGGAGTGAGACACTGAATGATCTATACCAGCACATCAATGAGCAGCAGACAACCCACCCTGATGCATTTCCCATCTTGGCTGGGGATTTCAACCATGCAGACCTAAAGAGTGTGTCTCCTAAAATATATCAACACATAGACTTTCCAACTAGGATAAACAACACACTGGACTTTGTTTACACCACCCAGAGAGGAGCTTACAAGGCCCTTCCCCTCCCCCACCTTGATGCCTCAGACCACATCACTGTCATGCTAATACCCGCATACAGTCTGCTTGTTAAAGTCGCCAAACCAGTTCGCAAACAAATACTGGTGTGGCCAGAGGGGTCTTCAGAGGCTCTTCAGAACTGTTTCAGCACCACAGATATATATGTTTAAGCAAGCTGCCACAACAACACCACTGACCTCCAGAAGTACAAAGAGACTGTCACTGGCTCAGCAACAGCGTCCCGGACTCCGCCATTCAGCTCGACCAACTAACATGCTATCGTGCAGACAGAGTTCTCATCAAGGGAGGTAAGTCCCGCAGCGACGGGCTTTGCGCTTACATCAATGATGCTTGGTGCCGCGGCGCAGTTGTGGTCTGCAGACACTGTTCACACCTGGCGGAGTTCATGATTATTAAGTGCCATCCGTTCTATCTACCGAGGGAATATACAGCCATACTGCTCGTTGCTGTATACATCCCTCCCAGCTCCAGTAACAACAACAGGAGTGAGACACTGAATGATCTATACCAGCACATCAATGAGCAGCAGACAACCCACCCTGATGCATTTCCCATCTTGGCTGGGGATTTCAACCATGCAGACCTAAAGAGTGTGTCTCCTAAATATATCAACACATAGACTTTCCAACTAGGATAAACAACACACTGGACTTTGTTTACACCACCCAGAGAGGAGCTTACAAGGCCCTTCCCCTCCCCCACCTTGATGCCTCAGACCACATCACTGTCATGCTAATACCCGCATACAGTCTGCTTGTTAAAGTCGCCAAACCAGTTCGCAAACAAATACTGGTGTGGCCAGAGGGGTCTTCAGAGGCTCTTCAGAACTGTTTCAGCACCACAGATATATATGTTTAAGCAAGCTGCCACAACAACACCACTGACCTCCAGAAGTACAAAGAGACTGTCACTGCCTACATCACCAAGTGTATTGATGATGTAACAGTCACCAAGACCATCACTGTTCGGGCCAATCAGAAGCCGTGGCTGACAGGCGAGGTCTACAGACTCCTGAAGGCTCATAACGCTGCCTTCAGATCTGGTGATGAGGTGGACCTGAGGACAGCTAGGGCCAACCTGTCCTGAGGCATCAGAGAGGCTAAGAGACAGTACTCCAGGAGGATAGTTCATAGTTTTAGCGACAGCAGAGACACTCAGAGCCTGTGGCGAAGAATACAGACCATTACAGACTACAAGCCCCCACCACAGACCTGTGACAGCACAATATCCCTTCTGAACGAGCTGAACACCTTCTTCGCTCGCTTCGAGGCACACAACAGCACCACTACACAGAAGACTCCACCTCCTCCTGGTGACCAGGTGATGACATTGTCCACACACAGCATGAGGAGATCCCTCAGCAGGATCAACGCACGCAAAGCTCCGGGTCCTGACAACATAGCTGGTCGTGTACTGAGAGACTGTGTAGTAGAATTCACTGATGTCTTCACAGACATATTTAACATCTCACTTAGTCAGGCTGTTGTTCCCACATGCTTCAAAGCCACCACCATCATTCCAGTCCCGAAGAAGTCGTCCCCCTCCTGCTTCAATGACTACCGTCCGGTTGCACTTACTCCTATCCTAATGAAATGTTTTGAACGACTAGTCATGCACCACATCAAGTCATTCCTCCCCCTCTCCCTTGACCCCTTTCAGTTTGCATATCTGTCCAACTGCTGGACCGATGATGCCATCGCCACTGCTCTCCACTCAGCCCTCACACATTTGGACAAAAAAGACTCATACGTTAGAATGCTGTTCATAGATTTCAGTTCAGCATTCAACACAATCATCCCTCAACAGCTCATTCACAAATTGGTCCAGCTGGGACTCAACGCCTCGTTGTGCAACTGGCTGTTGGACTTCCTGACTGGGTGACCTCAAGCAGTACGGGTTGGCGGCAACACATCCAGCACCATCACATTGAACACAGGGGCCCTTCAAGAATGTTTGCTGAGCCCCCTTCTCTTCACTCTGCTGACCCATGACTGCACACTGTCGCACAGCTCCAATCTCTTCATTAAGTTTGCGGACGACACGACTGTGATGGGTCTCATTAGCAACAAAGGTGAGACAGACTACAGGAGTGAGGTGAGCCAGCTGGCCGGGTGGTGCAAAGACGACAATCTCTCTCTGAATGTGGAGAAGACAAAGGAGATTGTTGTCGACTTCAGGAGAGCGCACACTTAGCATGCTCTTCTGACTATCAACGGTGCAACTGGGAAAAGAGTGAGCAGCACTAAGTTCCTGTGCACATCACAGAAAACCTCTCATGGACTGACAACACTGCATCACTGGTCAAGAAATCACAGCAGCGCCTCTACTTCCTGCGCAAACTGAAGAGAGCCAGAGCCCCAGCCCCCATCATGTGCACCTTCTACAGCGGCACCATCGAGAGCATTCTGACGAGCTGCATCACTGTGTGGTATGGTGCCTGCAACGCGTCCTGCCGAAAGACCCTCCAACGCATAGTGAGAGCAGCTGAGAAGATTGTTGGTGTCTCTCTCCCCTCCCTCCAAGACATCTACAGCCATCAGGGAGGAGACTGCGGAGTCTTCAGGCCAGGACCAGCAGACTGATGGACAGCTTCATCCACCAGGCTGTCAGGAAGCTCAACTCTCTCCCGGCTCTGCCTCCCCTCCCCTCTTCTGCACCATGCACTGACAAACTCTGACCCCCCCCCCCCCCCCCCTCCCCCCCCCTTTTCCCCAGGACCTGCACCAGTCACCTGTGCAGCATTATCCCATGCTCTACCTCATACAGCATTGGACTGTAAACTACCTCTTCTGACAGTTTTACTTTGTCACTTTAACTTTGTCATTTTAACTTTGTCACTTTAACAGTCTGATAACCTCTTTGCACTACTCACTTTACAACTGCACTGTTTGCACTCTATCTGTTGTGCCTTGTAGATCTACATTTATACTATATTTATATGTATCCATTTGCATTTCCATTTGTATTTTTACTTCTTTTTTTGTGTGTGTGTTATCTATGCTAGCTATGCATCTAGGGTCTGAGAGTAAAGTAATTTCAATTCTCTGGATGTGCTGAACATGTGGCAGAATTGACAATAAAGCAGACTTTGACTTTGACTGACTTTGAATACATGTTTAAGTTAATGTACAAAATGTGTGAATGTTTGGTTTAATTTTTTGCATTTTTTCGTCAACTAAAATACCATTCACTAATATTCAATGCCATTTTAGTCAGAGTAAAACTGACTAAAATTAATAAATATCACATGATGAGATATTGACTAAATTTAAAGGATATTTTTGTCTGAAGACAGAAACTATGACTGAAAACTGTGAAAATGAACACTGGAACTGGCCTGAGATCCTAGCTTAAATCTCTTCCTCTTATAATTTTAGAATTTTAAAACACTTTGTTAACAGCCAGTTTTGTTCTTTCCAATAAACACTATAACACTGTTTGGTTTTCTAGTTATTCATTGCTCCCTCTTGTGGACTGTTGATTTAAAAATCTAAAAATCTGGTGGTTTTTTTTTGACATTCCAATTGCTGAATATTCTTAAGAATTAAAAGTTCACTGCTCTTTGAAAGCGTGTACTTGCATTATTATGCTCTGAAAGAATACTGATATAAATACTAAAGAAAACTGAAAGAATATTCCTTGCAATGATTTACCAGTCTAGTGGGAAGTGTTATGTTGTGTACATCCGGAAGATTTAAAAGTGACAATCACTAGACAGAACGTCAGAGCCAAAACATCCCTGTCCTTCAGGTTTCCAAATGAAAAATGTTTAGCTTTTACAGTAATTACTGAAGCTTCAGGTGATTTTTACAAACTTTTATGATGTCACAAATGTTGAAATATACACATATTTAATGTGTTTCCGGGTGGAGGTTGGCTTTTACAGTGATTACTGAGGCTTCAGGTGATTTTTACAGACTTTTATGCCAGGAACATAAGCCCCTGAACTTTATCTCAGGCCGGGGTTACTGTGGTTGGGTGGCGGCAATGGGACTGAGATTGGCAATGGGACTGTGGGTGGCAATGGGACTGAGATTGTGTACCTGTAGCTGGCCGCGGCCCCATTTTATACTCCCGCATCGTCTCCAAGACAGTAGAGATTTGCTGCCATCTTCACTGGCTGCCAGCTGTGCCTTATTACCCTGCCCTCATGAATGCACTGGGATAGTATTGAGCTACAGGAACACTATCCCAGTGCATTCATGAATACTTATGTATCAAGACAGGCTAAATCCAGCCCTGAACCACACTACTAAAATAGTGAGCCAAAATATCCAAAACACAAGCTTCCTTGTCATGAAAGATGATGATAATAGGCTAAACAATATTATATCTGCAATTACAGGGGACATCTCCTGATTTTTGCAAGGGTTGGGCCCTATAAACTATTAAAAGTATTTTATTTGTTACAGTTTATGCCTAGCACTACATATTTAAAGGAGCCAAGGTCTGGAGGACCATGCTGTTATTTAGGGGGCCCTGTTCTAACAGACCGGGGAGAAACAAAAAATGGGGAATCCTCATTAACCATGTGTGACGAGGTGCCGGCAGCCTGCGAACAGAAACCAGCAAGCTTTCCTCCATCTACTGCCGCTATGGGGCTGAAAGGACAGTGCCGTTTCAGCACCACCCGTGGTTTGGAAAGGACAACAGCGCGTGGCTGCCGAGGGCAGGGTAATAAGGCACAGCTGGCAGCCAGTGAAGATGGCAGCAAATCTCTACTGTCTTGGAGACGATGCGGGAGTATAAAATGGGGCTGCGGCCAGCTACAGGTACACAATCTCAGTCCCATTGCCACCCACAGTCCCATTGCCAATCTCAGTCCCATTGCTGCCACCCAACCACAGTAACCCCGGCTCACCCATGGATGTTCTCCAGCACCTGCTCCAAGCCAACCTCCAACAACAGGCCATAAAACACGCCATAGCACAGGGGCTACGAATGGCCACCCAAGAGCTGCTGGAGCACCGGCAGGGACAATCTGCCGCTGCCATCCCTCTCAATTACCCCTGCCGAGAAGTCTAGCGCCTCCTCACGAAGATGACCGGTGATGACGACGTGGAGGCCTATCTGTACAAATTTGAGTGCATGGTGCTCCAGGAAGGCTGGCCCAAGGAGGATTGGGCCTGTATCTTGATACCTTTTCTCTCGGGAGAGGCCCAGCCGGCATATCATGCAATGGACCAACCGGAGGAAGCTGACTATGCCCAGCTGAAGGCCGAGATACTCACCCGCTGCGGCCTTACCCGCTGGGCTTACAATCCCAGTGACAGATGGACCACCTTCTCAGGACCACCAAATGATGGCTCCAGCCCGAGAGGTGCTCCGCGATGGAAGTGGTCGAGAAGGTGGTCATGGATCGTTTCCTCAGAGCTCTGCCATCTGAAGAAAGGAAGGCTGTTGGCATGAGGGGCTCCCAGACCCCCTGAGAGATGCTGGAGGCATTAGAACAGGCCCTAGCAACAATGGAAATAGGCAGGGGCAAGCGCCGTGAATATCCCAGAGCTTTTCCAGTCCTCCACCCAAACCCAACTTACTGCAGGGAAAGGAGGCCGCCTAACCACCCCACTTATGGGACACCCCAGGATGACGCTCTGAGACGGAATTATTGAGGAATCCAACAGCGCCCAAGTCCAACGGGAGCATACGGCTGTGCAATGACTTCCAGAAGCTGAACTAGGTGTCCGACTTTGATAGCTACACCCTCTCTAGGGTTGACGACGTGGTGGAGAGATTGGGGAGGGCCCGCTACATCTCAACCCTCTACCTCATTAAGGGCTACTAGGAAGTTGCCCTCAGCCTGGAGGCCAAGCCCAAGATGGCATCCTCAACCTCTGGCAGGCAGCCACTTTCCAGAGATTGATGAACATTCTCCAGCTGCCCCACTGTTCCTACTCCACGGCTTATATTGACAACGTGGTCATTCACTCCTCCACCCAGGCACAGAACCTGGGTTACCGCATCAGCCGAGGCCTCCTCATGCCCCAGGAAAAGAAAGTGGAAGCCATCCGTGATTATCCACGGCCAACAACAAAAAAACAGGTACATGCCTTCTTGGGGTTGGCAGGATATTATCGATGATTTGTGCCCAAGTTCTCTTTGATTGCCTCTCCCCTCTCAGACCTTACTAGGAAAGGCCAGCCGGACCGGGTGTGCTGGAGTCAGAAGGCTGAGGAGGCATTCAAGGCTTTGAAGATGGCCCTAACCA
>NC_069735.1:16118453-16145953 GCF_027358585.1 Pangasianodon hypophthalmus | reverse complement strand
AGGGCTGAACACAAACCCCCAGAGGCAGGAATGTGGGAAACGTGCTCTTTATTTAATGAACTTGTGTGGGAAGCAAGTGGGGGTGCAGGTGTAGGTGGCTGGTGAAGCGCAGTGACGTTGGTGTCGTCCCGGGGTTGAGCGTGGCGAGCTGGCAGCAGTGGGGCAATGGTGAGACGGCGGTGTGGAGGTCAGCATGCAGAGGTTGAGGGTCATCTTCCTCACTGACATCTCCTTCTGGTGAGAAAACCGAGACACATATATGTGAGGTGTTGTTAGCCTCACCTACCTTGTCGAGAGAGTGGATGCTGGCTCCTTTTATATCCCTCCGTCGTCTCCAGGATGGTGAGTTGGCACTATGGCACTCATTGTTTCAGGAGTGCTGAGTTTCTTCTGTGTGCAGGCTGCCAGCCCACCAGCTCCTAGCCTACTGCTGGCATGCCATGGGCCCAGAGTGAGAAGCGCCGGGAAAGCCCATCTGCATTACCGTGCTGAGCCTCCACTCGGTGTTGCATGGTGAAGTCGAAGTCCTGCAGGGAGAAGAACCACCTTGTCACCCTGGCATTGTTGTCCACTATAGAGGAGCGTGATCAGTCACTAAGGTGAAGGACCGGCCGGCCAGGTAGTACTTCAGCTCCTCTATGGCCCATTTAATGGCCATGGCCTCCCTCTCCAGAGCAGCATACTTTTTCTCCATGGGGGTCAGCTTCCAGCTCACGTAGAGGACCGGGTGCTCCTCCCCATCGATCTGTGATAGGATGGCCCCCAGTCCTGACTCCGACACATCAGTCACATGGTGAAAGGAGAGGGGAGAGGCAATCGAGGAAAAATTGGGCACGAAACCGCGGTAGTATCCAGCCAACTCCAAGAAGGCACGTACCTGTTTCTTGGTGGTAGGTCTTGGGTACTCTCTCACTGCTTCCACTTTTTTCTCCTGCAGCTTCAGGAGCCCCCTGCTGATGCGGTACCCCAGGTACTGTGCCTCGATGAGACCTAAGTGGCATTTCTTGGGATTGGCGGTCAGCCCAGACTTCAGGAGCTCCCCAGGACCTTCCTGAGATAGTATAGGTGGTTGAACCACATGGAGGAGTGTATGACAACATCGTCTATGTATGCGGCAGCATACTGGAGTGGGGCCGCAGGACAATGTCCATCAGATGCTGGAAGGTGGCTGGTGCTCCATGCAGGCCGAATGGTAGGACCCGGTACTGCCAGTGGCCCCTGGAGGTGGAGAAGGCCATCTTGGGTTTGGCCTCTGTGCTCAAGCCACCTGCCAGTAGCTCTTAGTCAGGCTGAGGGTGGAAATGAACCCAGCCCTCCCCAGCTGCTCCACCAGGTCGTCAACCCCAGGGAGGGGGTAGCTGTCGAAGTCCGAGACCTGGTTCAGCTTCTGGAAGTCATTACACAGCTAGATGCTCCCGCTGGGCTTGGGCACCATGACGATGGGGCTGGACCAGGGACTGGTGGACTCCTCAATGATTCCGTCTCAGTGCATCCGGCTGACCTCCTACTCGATTTCCCTGCGGCGGGCGTCTGGGACATGGTAGGGCCGCTGTCAGACCAAGACTCCCGGTGGGGTCTTTATGTCATGGTGGACCAGATGCATGAGCCCGGGGGTTGAGGAGAAGACATTGTCAAACTGGTCACCGTCCGAAGAGTAGCTCGAAGGGTGTAAATCCGGTGGATGTCTGAGGGGTCTCTTGCATGGCGAAGAGGACCTAGGGGAGCAGAAGGTCCTATTTCCTCCCCTCCTCGTCTACCACCCTCCGGAGCATCCTCTTCAGCATCTGGTTGAAGTGCTCAGCCAGTCTGTCGGTCTAGGGGTGGTAGTCAGACATACTCAGGTGCTTCACCTGCAATAACCGACACAGATCTGCCATTAGTTTGGACATAAAAGTGTACCTTGGTCACTGATGATGTATGCAGCTGAAGAGGAGCAGGAGCTCACAGGCGATGTTCCGGGAGGTGGCCTTCTGAAGGGGAACTGCCTCGGGGTAGCAGGTGGCATAGTCTATGATGACTAAGATGTATTCATGGCCCTGAGCAAACTTCGGCAGTGGCCCTATGAGGTCCGTGCCTACTCTCTTAAAGGGGACTTCGATAATAGGGAGAGGGATGAGGGGCGCAGGAGCAGGCTTGTAGGGGGGTAGTCCTCTGACACTGGGGGCACTGCTGGCAGAAGGCGCAGGCCTCCGTGTCCATTCCAGGCCAGAGGAAGGGGTCCTTCAGCTTTTCCAGGGTGTTACGGGCCCCCAAGTGTCCCCCCAGCAGGTGTGAGGTGCATGATGGCCTGGGTACGGCTGCGGGGTATTGGTGGACCCCCTCGATGACCCGCACCTGGCCCCAGCAGTTCTTCAGTCTGGCGTCCTCTTTCTGCTCCTGGCCAAAGTTCCCCTCCCGGGTGACCTGGGAAAACACAGAAGACACAGGGTTAGTGGGGATGGAAGTCTCACCTGCTGAGGTCGCCCCATTATCTCCCTCGCCCTGGGCCAAGCAGGCCTGCCGGACTCACGGCCATGTCGTCTTGGTTCTCCTCTTTTGCGGTGCTCTTGGGGCTCTGGCTGTGGCAAATCCTGGTCAGTCTTGACCCAGGGATGAGGCCACTCCTTTGCCTGGTGCTTCACATTGACTGGGAGGGTTCACCTTACGTAGGGCGCATCCTGCGAGCAGGGGCTTGTCCACGTGTCGAGAGGCAGCGGGGTCCCGCTCGACAGGCATGCTTTCATCCCTGGGCATCCCATAAGCAGAGTGACTTTGGCGGGGTTTCCCATTCCCATGGGAGAGGAGGTCCTGGCATCTCACCGGCGGGGGCCGGGATGACTCTCGACATTCACCCTGCCGATCTCAAGGGAGGCCACCGCTCGCTCCAGAGCCTCCAGCATTTCCCGGGGGTTGCTGGCTCCCCGCATGCCAACAGCCTTTCGCTCCTCAGACGGTAGAGCCCTCAGGAACCGGACCATGGCCACCCTCTCGACGACCTCGGTGTTGGAAAGGCGTTCAGGCTGTAGCCATCTCTTGGCAATGCGTAGCAGCGTGTCCATCTGGCCCTGAGGGGTGGCTTTTGGGTCATGAGTCCAACAATGGAGCTCTGTCACCACGCTGGTGGGGGAAGGGCCGCAGTGTAGGATGATCTCACTCTTGACCATGTCGTACTGGGCGGCTTTGTCTGGTGGGAAGGCATGGTACATCAGCTGGGCCTCTCCCGTGAGGAAGGGAGTGAGGGCGTGGGCCCAGCCCTTCTTAGGCCACTTCTCCCGTTGGCTGGTGCGCTCGAATGTTAGTAGGTACACCTCCACCTCATCGTCGGGAGAGAATTTAATGAGGAGGCGCTGGGCCTCTCGGCAGGGGTCGGAGAGGGGGACTGTAGCGGCGATGGTCCTTTGTTGGAGCTTCAGGAGCTCTTGGGTAGCAACTTGGAGGCCGAGGGCCAGCTCCTGTGTCACTGCCTACTGCTGCAGGCTCATCTGAAGGAACTGCTGAAATACTGAGTCCATTTTGGTGGCCTGCATTCTCCATCACTGTGACAATGCAAGACCACAGGAGGGCTGAACACAGACTCCCAGAGGCAGGAATGTGGGGAACATGCTCTTTATTTAATGAACTTGTGCTGAGAACAAGTGGGGGTGCAGGTCTATATGGCTGGTGAAGCACAGTGACGTTGGTGTTGTCCCGGGGTTGAGGGCAGCGAGCTGGCAGCAGCGGCGCAATGGCAAGACAGAGGGGGCATGGCAGATGCTCTCAGGCCACGTGGAGGTCGGTGTGCAGAGGTTGAGGCTTGTCTTCCTCTGTGATGTCTCCTTCTGGTGTGAAAACCGAAACATACATTAATGAGGTTGTTAGCCTCACCTACCTTGTCGGGAGAGCAGCCGCTGGCTTCTTTTATATTCCTCCGTCATCTCCAGGACGGTGAGTTGGCACCGCGGCACTCATTGGCTGCCAGCCATGCTGAATTAGGTTGCTCCGCCTCCAGCCACGCACACTCCACCCATCCAAAACAATGGGGGTGCTGAACTGGCGCTTTCTGTTCAGCATCCCGCCGGCAGTCGTGTGAGGAGCGCTGAGTTTCTTCTGTGCACGGGCTGCCAGCACGTTTGTAGTTCAACACATTTGAACTACAGCCAGCAGTTTGACCGTTTAAACCCTCAGAGCCACTCCTCTTATTTCTGTTTTTATATCTGGATGCAGGAGATGAACTTTGCTTAATGAGGGCTGAAAAGTTTTCTTTAGCAGTCTATTTAATTATGAACTGAAATTAAACCTTGTCTTTAAGCTAATTCTAAGATGAATGGCCGTCTTTTTTTTTTTTTTGCAAATTCATGACTGTATTGCTGTTTCCTTTTTGCCTTTTTGTGTGTTTTATAATGTTAAAATTGAACAGTATTTTTGCATATGTAGTAATTATACAGGCAGCCCTGATGATGTTACTCAGATTGATTCCTCCCCTTTCTCTGCTGTTTCTGCTCATGATTTCAGGTCAGTTACTTCTGTTAAATTATCATTTCACAGTAAATACTGCAATAAGCCTGTCTACAGTTGTACATACAGTATATATCCTTGTCCTTTGTGCTATTTGCATTTGCAGCATTAGCAGTTCTGTGTTAAGTTCTGCTTTCTCTCCCCACTGTACTGCACGAGGACTATTCTCTGTGGAGCTTCTCACTGTGTGCCTTTATGAACACACACATTTATGTGACTTCACGCAGGCTTTCCTACTGTCTGAGACCCGTATATGCAATATCAACACATTTCTGCATTTGCAGGAGTTGCTGTTTCTCAGGACTGGGATGTATATTACACACCAAAGTCTATCTGTGCTCTAAAGGGATCTACAGTGACCATGGGCTGCAGATACACATATCCAGCTGGTTACACAGTTGAGAGAGGTATCTGGAGCAGAGAGTTGGTTACAGATAAAGAGCCTCCTGATCTGACTTCAGACCCAAAGTACAGCGGCAGGGTTCAGTACCTCGGAGACACATTGCGTGACTGCAGTCTCAGACTGAGTGATGTGACAGAACAGGACCAAGGCAAATACTACTTCAGATTTATAACAACATTTGCTGGAGGAAAGTATCAAGGTCAAGATGGAGTTGACCTTTCTGTCACAGGTAAGCCTCATCAGCTGAAATAATGACACACTGTACTTTTCATTAGTGTGTCAGATTCCTCCAGTAGTACAGTAACACAAATTCACTGTCTTGCGTTATCTCACCTGGAATAAACACTGCTTAGCACATAGGTGTGGGGCAGAATTTACACAAGCAGGGTACAAAGGCTACAATTATATTAGAAGACATATTGCTCCAGTTCTTCTGCCTTGCTGGGTCACATTCACATTATGTTCCAAAGCTATATTTTTTTTGCTATTGTTCTTTAATATGAAGTCATACTGAATTAATTGTAATACTGAATTCAGCCTCAGAACTGAAAACATATCTTAATTGGAAACTTTAATTTCCTGCATGTCACCAGCAGGATGACATAAGACAGCAAGTCAACCCAAATTTATTTGAAGACAAATAAGTCTAGTTTATTTATTTTAAGACAAATAAGTCTAGTTGTTCAAGTAAGATGAAGTGCGCTGGTCTGTGCAGATGGTAGCTGTAAGCTGAAGTGGTTCAAATGGCAGAATTGATATTACTGGAGGAGTTAGCATATGATGCCTTTAGGAGGCAACAGATATTTAGAGACCAGTATGATTTTTGTTTTTTTTTCAGAGGATGAAAGCTGGCTTATAAGTCGGTTCTGTTTGCAGCGGCATCTGGTCAATTTTAAAAAGCTTTGTCATGGTTTGACTCCCAGTATCAGGGAAACACTGTCAATAAGCAGTAATACTTTTTTTGGACTCAATTTTTGTGTCAGACCATTTTCTTTTGACGTGAATTATATAGCGCTGGATGGACGACACTGAATTCACCTCTGTAATTTCTCTCCATATTTTGGCCATAGCAGGTACTGTGACTCTTCTGGATGTGCTGATAAATAATATGTTTTTATTCTCATAGATGTGAGTTAAAAGTACTTCAACTTCTGGCTCAGAGAAATTCTTCTTTTTTTGGCTGTAGCCATTTTGCACTTTCTGCTCTGTGATCTTGTTCTTTTTGTGGAGTTTTGTGGGTGTCAGCTTACGGGTGACTGCCATTTATCATAACATACATTTATCAACACACACACACCAATACGGAGAAAATCAGCATTTATGAAACTGTTGTAAGCCTTCTGTGAATTTTTATTTTGTTTTTTTTAGTTAATCAAACATTTACAAAGAACTTTACTCAAAACAAAAATTGATGAATGAGGCCCACTGTGTTTGTTTTACATACATGGTTAGCTAGCACATTTAAATAGCATAGACATTTGCCATGTCTCCAACTAGCTAACATCTGCTAGCAAGTAAGCAGTAGGTTTTTGATTTGGAGAACAGACAATAATCCCCAGACACTCTACTGCATGTTTCATCTCTTTCCTTTCTTGTCTTCCACAGAGCTCGAGGTACAGATTCCTGATAGAGTGATTGAAGGAGATGCAGTCACTCTCACCTGTAAAACCAGGAACAGACTGAGTGGCAATACAACATTTATCTGGTACAAAAGTGGACGTCGTTTATCCTCCTCCACTAACCTGCTCCGTCTGCCATCAGTCAGTCAGAGCGATGTAGGCAGATACAGCTGTGCTGTACAAGATAGTCAGTCCTGTGATGTCACTCTTGATGTCCAGTGTAAGTACAGATTTATTTATTCACTCTTAAAACTAGCAACACTAAAAGTTCATGCTGAATCCACATGTAAACTGAATCCCATCAGTAATGAAGCAGTAACAAAGAGCAAAGCAACACACATACATATATCTAATATATTTCTTATATTCCTGCAGTTATTTTTCCTTGATTTGGCTCAGTGTGTAAAAATAACGTAATATAATATTTTATTATTTATACAATATAATTTACTTTTACATTTTTTTCGGGGGCAGATGAACTGGTGTCCCATCCAGCTTGTTATCCCAGCCTTGCACCCAGCACTCCCAGGATAACCTGAGAGAATTTGATTATTCATTTAAAAATACCATGGGCTCGCACCTCTGACTGAAAGGAGATCTCTCAGAGAGACAACTCGTTCAAAAATGATATACTGCTACTCCACCAATATAAAGATTAGCTGGTCATTAACCAAACATTAGTAATGAGACAATTTCCTTATGTATGAGAATAATTTCCTTTTCTGAACCAAGATCACCTGTTCCTCAGTGCTGTGAATTAAAATTTAACATTTACTGCAGTGAACGCATGACTATAACGTCAGTAATTACAGTGGGCATGCTCTCTCTGCACTACTATGGCTGATCCTGGACTTCCTCTACCCAGACAACTTGGCTGACCTGGGATAAACTCCACAGTACCCTTAGCTTCAGCACTGCACACTTGCATATTTGCTTACTAGATTTATTGTGTACTTAAATACTCCTATACTTGAGTACTTGTATACATCAATACAGCTATAACTGCATAAAATAAAGCAAGTAGGCGAGACCTTTGCACACAATGAAACACAGCACAGAGAGGTCGTTAGTCAGGGGAACATGCACTTTTACAGGATGTTGTGCTGCAAAATTTTAAACATGAGGGAAGTATGGATGGTGAGGTTGGGTGCGGGTGGGGTGGTCTCCGTGGTTGGTGCAGAAATCCCTTTTTAGCAGTACTGGTAGGAGATGGATTGTTAACAGCTGCAGCCTTTAGAGAGTCACGGCCGCCACCGGGGGTAGAAGGGGAGCATCTTCCCTGCTGACATCGCCTTCTGTAAGCAGAGAGAGAGAGAGAGACAACAATTAGTGGCGTTGTGCTTTTCTCCTACCTCCCTGCTGTGCTGCTGCGGGCTCCTTTTATATCCTTCCAGCTCCTCCAGGACGGTAGATTGCTGCCACGGTGGAGATTGTCTGCCAGCCATGAAGAATTAATCCGCTCCACGTGCTCGTGGCCACGTGCACTCCGGCTGTCCAAAATAATAGGGGTGCTGAAGTGGCGCTGTCCTTTCAGTACCCTGCCGGCAGTCATGAGAGGAGCGATGTGCGCCTTTTGTGCGCGGGCCGCTCACCCCCTGTCACATACACATATTCACATACTTGCACAGCAGCTAACCAGCGGACTAGCAAAAATTGCACACCAATTTACTTGCATACTAGCATACTTTGGTACTAGAACATTTGGAAACTAGCATGCAATATTAACATTGCTCCATATCAGCAAATAAGCACGCTTGCAAAGTTGTACAGTAACATTCTGACAAACCAAAAATCGAACAGGCCACACCTCTGCTCTATAATGATGTCACATACTGACTTAAAAAACACCTCCACAAAATATTTTTTGACAAAGTGGACATGAAATAATATCACTTCTGTCAAGCTCAAACAGGACCAAAAGAATCAAAAGTTTGTGATTTTATGACATTTTTCAGTAATTAACGATGGATTTCATAGTCTGGTTATTGATAAAGAAAAACCTTTCATACTCTTTCTATCTCTAGATCCTCCAAAGAGAGTCTCAGTGTCCATCAGACCCTCTGGTAAGATAGTAGAGGGCCGTTCAGTGACTCTGACCTGCAGCAGTAATGCTAAACCACCTGCACAGAACTACACCTGGTATAAGGGAGCATCCTATATCAGAAGAGGAAAAACCTACACCATCAACAAGACCAGCTCTGAGGACAGTGGAAATTACACGTGCCGGGCTGGAAATGAACATGGACAACAGTCCTCTACTGCTGTGTCTCTGAATGTCCTGTGTGAGTTAACAATGATTCACTATGGTCCATTATATACCTTCCTGACCTTCAGTAAACTGAAAGATAATGAAAAGTGTTTCCTTTGTATCCTTTCCTTTTTGTGTTTTAGCTTCTCCAAAGAGAGTCTCAGTGTCCATCAGTCCCTCTGGTGAGATAGTGGAGGGCAGTTCAGTGACTCTGACCTGCAGCAGTGATGCTAACCCACCTGTGCACACCTACACCTGGCATAAAGGAACATCCTATATAGGAACGGGAAACACCTACACCATCAACAAGATCAGCTCTGAGGACAGTGGAGAATACAAGTGCAAGTCCAGTAATCGATACGGAGAGAAATACTCTGATGGAGTGACTTTAAATGTTTTGTGTGAGTGGTTGATTGTGCAGGTGGCTGGCTGACATCCACTGAGCCACTGGTTCTCGCTTAAATATTCTTAAACCTCTGTTATTGCCCCTTTTTTCAGATCCCCCTAAGAATGTCTCAGTGTCCATCAGTCGCTCTGGTGAGATAGTGGAGGGCAGTTCAGTGACTCTGACCTGCAGCAGTGATGCTAACCCACCTGTGGAGTATAGCTGGTTTAAAGGAACATCACCTAAAAGTAATGGAAAAACCTACACCTTTAGAACCATCAGCTCTGAGGACCGTGGAGTGTATAAATGCAAGTCTAGCAATCAACATGGAGAGAAATATTCTGATGAAGTTACTATAAAGGTTTTGTGTAAGTGTTGGATGGTTCAAGTTCATAAAACTATCTGACATTCGTAAACGGTACACATTGCTTTTAATCCCTAAATATCTTGTGTTTAGTAATATTTTGTATTTTTCAGATCCTCCAAAGAGAGTCTCAGTGTCCATCAGTCCCTCTGGTGAGATAGTGGAGGGTAGTTCAGTGACTCTGACCTGCAGCAGTGATGCTAACCCACCTGTGGAGACCTACACCTGGTTTAAAGGAACATCCTATATAGGAACAGGACAATCTTACATCATTAACAGGATCAGCTCTGAGGACAGTGGAGAATACAAGTGCAAGTCCAGTAATCAACACGGAGAGAAATACTCTGATGGAGCAACTTTAAATGTTTTGTGTGAGTGGTTGATTGTGCAGGCGGCTGGCTGACATCCACTGAGCCACTGGTTCTCACTTAAATATTCTTAAACCTCTGTTATTGCCCCTTTTTTCAGATCCCCCTAAGAATGTCTCAGTGTCCATCAGTCCCTCTGGTGAGAGAGTGGAGGGCAGTTCAGTGACTCTGAACTGCAGCAGTGATGCTAACCCACCTTTGCAGAACTACACCTGGTATAAGGTGGATGAAAGCTCACCTGTAGGATCTGGACAGAGTTACAGCTTCACTCTGAGGTTCAGCAACAGTGGAACGTTTTACTGCGTGGCTCAGAATAAATATGGGAATCAGACAGCAGCTGCAGTGGCTCTCACTCTAAATGGTATTACAGTTATTATAACAAATAACAATTTGTAGCATTGATAAAGGTGAATGAGTTATAGCTGACTGATATTTGTCTGCACACAGGGGGCACAAGTGTAGTTCTGTATGTAGTTCTTGGAGTGACAGTTGGATGTGGATGTTTATTTGCCATCATTGGTGTTTTATGTATGAGGTAAGCATATGTATTTTTCATCAACTTGCTTAAAATATCTGTGATATGAATCCACTGATTATTGTTACTTTTTAGGAGAAAGAGAAGAGGAGGTTCAGCTGATGATACCAAGTCTGGTCAGGTAAGTGAACTGTAACAGGACAGAGTGACACAGTGTGACTTACTGCTTTGATGATAATTTGTTTTTGGTAACCACTTAGGACAGCAACATAAAACTCTCATGCTTACCTGGAAAACAGCACAATAGAGAGTGATAATCATAATGAACATGAGGAAACACAAGGGTTCAGTCCTGACTTCTAACCTTTTCTACAAAATGTGGCAGTTTCTCCAAACATAGATATAGTGGTAAATGCTGTTATGTATTAAGTCATAGAATGCAACCTGAGGTACAGCTTCTTTACTCAGACATTCAGATCTGGACAAATTCCTAAAAAACACCAAACACATTCTTTATAATCTTCAAACAGAATGTTCACTCCAGTCCTACTGAAGACACGTACACAGCTCTTGATCTTCAGACCAGGTCCTCCAGTGAAGTGTATGACACACTTGGAGTAAGTGTCTTCAGAGTCACACTTCACTTAGACATTCAGATCTGGAAAGAATCACTAAGAAAGATGAACCCATGATTTATTTCTCTTTCTCTCATACAGAACATTTACTGCAATCCTACTGAAGACACGTACACAGCTCTTGATCTTCAGACCAGGTCCTCCAGTGACGTGTACAGCACACTTGCAGTAAGTGTCTTCAGAGTCACACTTCACTTAGACATTCAGATCTGGAAAGAGTCACTAAGAATGATGAACCCATGATTTATTTCTCTTTCTCTCACACAGACGGATCACCCGAGTCCTCCTGATGACACGTACACAGCTATGGATTCTCAGTCCATCTCTCCTGATTACTACAATTTACCAGTGAGTGCTTCCATTTGTTCATCACTTCGCTTGTAATCACTGGATATAGTACCAAGTTGAATAGCTTCGGAAAACTATAAACCATTAAAAGCCCAAAATCCAAAGGTTTAAAATGGTTGTATGACAAGAGGACAGTTTTAGGAACAAATTATTACGTGTTCTTACCGCTTAATACTCTTCCATTTTGAAATTACATAATCAGTTGTATTGTATTGTTTGCTCAAGATTTCACCTTAAGCTGTTTATCACGATTTCTTTTTCTAGACTGCAAGAAAACAACAGTGAGATCATCAACATCGACACCATGTCAAGAGAGAGAGAGAGAGAGAGAGAGAGAGAGAGACAGAAGATAGATGACCAATGCTAGTATAGTTCTGTTTTTGAGCTGTGGATCAATATTGAACTCTATCTTTAAATAGTTGAAGAGTGAGAGCTTTACATTTATGAACACATATATATATTGAGATTAACAACAGTGTGCAGGCATTTTGAACCGTTCTGCTTTGCACCTATGCATCCTTTTTCTACGTGTGCTGTATTTTTTTTTTTTCCTCTTTTTAATTAGAGGTTTATATTTTTATATTTACCTGCTTAAGTAACACACTGTACTCATGCTTCACTTATTCTTTAAGCACAAAAATGTGTGCTATTAAGGATTTACACAATAAAATCAAATATGATGTATAATCTTTCAGCATTTCATGAGCAGTGAGGTAATACCGTGTCCAGAGAGCCGTCACATGAAACACAGAGCCATAAAACAATGACGTAAATAAAATTGAAATAAAATCTGTGCTAATTGGGGGTTTTTTTTGTTTGTTTGTTTTTTTGGTTTGTTTTTTGTGTCTCTCACAGCAGAGATATCTGTCTGATTTTAGCCTGAGATGTGGGCAGAGTGAAGTGGAATTAGGGAGTGTCTATAAAATGACTGATAAGAGGTCCATCCAAACACAAACAAGCCTTCCAGACCAGAAGACAGTTTTCAAAATGGGTTTTCTCTGCCATGTAATATACTTGTACTGAGGCCATGGCTTAAACCAGGGGTTCCCAGACGTTTTTTGGCAAACGTCCCCAAATGGACAATATGAATTTTCTACAATCCCAAGCCTTGACCACACTACCTTCTTCCAAATGCCAATCAGCCTACAACACGTCTTTGGACTGGGGGAGGAAACCGGAGTACTCTGAAGAAACCCCCAAAACACAGGGAGAACATGCAAACTCCACACACACACAGGGTGGAGACAGGAATTGAACCCCCAACTCTGGGTGTGAGACAAATGTGCTAACAACTAAGCCACCGTGCGCCCCACTACTGTAACATTTGAACATTTTTTTATGTCAGTAACATACACGTGTGTAACATAAGTGTAGGCCTGTCACGATAATTATATTTTCGTAAGATATACTGACGTGATCTCAGTCATTTTTGCTGACCTCGATATTGCCCATTATGTTTACATGCATCTTCGTTTACTTAAGAATGAATTTCACCAACATTTTAGCCATTCATGCTGCTTCTGTCCTCTCGTCTGCTCTTCAGGGTGAAGGTTTGCTTTTACAGTGATTACTGAGCCTTCAGGTGATTTTAAAACGTTTTATGACATCACAAATATTGAAATATAAACATATTTAATAGGTTTCAGGGTGGAGGTTTGCTGTTACAGTGATTACTGAGGCTTCAGTTGATTTTAGGACTTTTTGTGACGTGATGTGACGTGACTTGTGGCCAAGTATGGTGACCCATACTAGGAATTTGTGCTCTGCATTTAACCCATCCAAGTGCACACACACAGTAGTGAACACACACACAGCGTGAAAACACACCCGGAGCAGTGGGCAGCCTTTTTTTGCTGTGGCGCCCAGGGAGCAGTTGGGGGTTCGGTGCCTTGCTCAAGGGTCTCACCTCAGTCGTGGTATTGAGGGTGGAAGAGAGCGCTGGTCATTCACTCCCCCCACCTACAATCAAATAAATGACATCACAAATATTGAAATATAAACATATTTAATGGGTTTCAGGCTGGAGGTTTGCTGTTACAGTGATTACTGAGGCTTCAGGTGATTTTAAAACGTTTTATGACGTCACAAATATTGAAATATAAACATATTTAATGGGTTTCAGGCTGGAGGTTTGCTGTTACAGTGATTAGTGAGGCTTCAGGTGATTTTAAAACGTTTTATGACGTCACAAATATTGAAATATAAGCATATTTAATGGGTTTCAGGCTGGAGGTTTGCTGTTACAGTGATTACTGAGGCTTCAGGTGATTTTAAAACGTTTTATGACATCACAAATATTGAAATATAAACATATTTAATGGGTTTCAGGCTGGAGGTTTGCTGTTACAGTGATTAGTGAGGCTTCAGGTGATTTTAAAACGTTTTATGACGTCACAAATATTGAAATATAAACATATTTAATGGGTTTCAGGCTGGAGGTTTGCTGTTACAGTGATTAGTGA
This sequence comes from Pangasianodon hypophthalmus, assembly GCF_027358585.1. Lineage (NCBI taxonomy): Eukaryota > Metazoa > Chordata > Actinopteri > Siluriformes > Pangasiidae > Pangasianodon > Pangasianodon hypophthalmus. The sequence goes on along the minus strand of NC_069735.1, from coordinate 16,132,173 downwards.
GGCTTCAGGTGATTTTAAAACGTTTTATGACGTCACAAATATTGAAATATAAACATATTTAATGGGTTTCAGGCTGGAGGTTTGCTGTTACAGTGATTACTGAGGCTTCAGGTGATTTTTACAGACTTGTAGGCTTATTGTTTTTATTTTTAAATAAAAAATAAAATGATAAAACTCTTTGTGTAGAAATGATATTAAACCATACGACCAGTGTGTGATTATGGAGGCTATAAACTCCCGTTCCCTGTTAGCATAAACTAAAGAAGCTAACTTGAGTTTGCTCGGCTGCCTTAGTGACCGCTAGAGGGCGGAAGTGAGCCATTACAGTTAAGAGAAGCGCGCTGTGTATAATGGACGAGTGCACGAGCCGGGTGTTCGTTCCGCTTCCGGTTTGCGGGGATGTTGCTATGCGATGTGGAGTGTAGCTGTTGATATGCTGTTGGCCGGACGCTGCCGTTCTTCACACAACAGGTAATTTAACAACAGGTGTTTTTTTTTAATTAACAGCGCGCTGCGTTTATAAACCACCGGATGTGTGTGTTCGAGGAATGTCACCCCGCGGTTAACTAATAAAGTTAGCCTGCTTGCTAACGCGCTAGCTAGCTAGCTAGCCTGGAGCCTACGTGGAGCTCAGACTGATGATTTATTTTGGGCCGACGGAAATGAACCGGCGCGCGAGCGCTCTGTTAGCTCTGACAGGATTTTAGTTTCACTTTGCAACGTTAACTAAATCTCATGTAATGTTTAATACACAGGGAAGAGTTATATATTTCATATTTCACTAACTCTAGTGTTAGCCAGACTGAGATGCTAGCTCTCTATGTGTGTATATGAATTAATAATAGCTGAGTCTAACAACTCATGTGATCATAATTTGCATGTGACGTCATAATGTTGTTGTGTAATTAACATTATTGTTACATAAGCGCCATTTTGTGGTTAATGATTAGTATCCGGGTGGCACGTCTGGCAGTGTCATTTAAAGGAAAATAAGACACACTGATCTTCCCAAAAACGCTATCTGCTTTTATATAAGAAAACATGATTTATATTTCTGAATAAATTGTGAATGTTCTGATCCAGGATATCGGTAACGGTATTGAGCTGAAACACAAGAACAAGGTTGCGTTGTGGCCTCTCAGCTCCAGGGTTCCTCGTTCCATCCTGAGAATCATGCCCAGACCTTCAAGAAAGTCAGGAAGTGACAGTGACGTAGTATTTGCTGTAAATATTTTGCACCAAGTTAGTTCTTTTTTTTTTTTTCCTCTCCCTAATAATTTGCCAAACCGTGGCCAAATCCCACCCAGTTTCCCCTACAAACCCGGAAGATGAAGGCTAACACTCGGGGGGGGGGATGCGCTATCCGCCCTCTTCCGCATACATGAACTCACAGATGCCTGTGATTGGCTATTGTCACTGTGATTGACATGAGAGAGAGAGAGTGAGAGAGCATGGCCAGTTTTGCTCTCTTGACCTCAGATGGGATTCGGGATACGAACTTGATCTCCAGACGGTAGAAAAAACGCTTTGCTCTTGTGCCTCTCAGGAGCCCAAGTCAGTTCTTCTGCAGGAAGCTACTCCCAGAGTGCTTATTGAGGCAGTTATCTGGTGTCCATAGAATCACAGTTACATCCACAACGAGTGTATCTTCTCCCTTTGCTCCTATATGTGAGGTTCCTCTGGGTTCTCGGGTTTTCTCCCGCCTCCAGAAAACAAGCCTGTAGGTGGATTTGTGACTCTAAACTGATCCTAAGTGAGTGTGTGTGTGTGTGAATGAGTGAGCGTGTGAGAGAGCGAGTGAATGAATGTGAGTGTGTGAGTGTGTGTGTGAGTGTGTGTGTGAGTGTGTGTGTGAGTGTGTGTGTGAGTGTGTGTGTGAGTGTGTGTGTGAGTGTGTGTGTGAGTGTGTGTGTGTGTGTGTGTGTGTGTGTGTGTGTGAGTGTGTGTGTGTGTGTGTGAGTGTGTGTGTGTGTGTGTGTGTGTGTGTGAGTGTGTGTGTGAGTGTGTGTGTGAGTGTGTGTGTGAGTGTGTGTGTGAGTGTGTGAGTGTGTGTGTGTGTGAGTGAGTGTGTGAGTGAGTGTGTGTGTGAGTGTGTGAGTGTGTGTGTGTGTGTGAGTGTGTGTGTGAGTGTGTGTGTGAGTGTGTGTGTGAGTGTGTGTGTGAGTGTGAGTGTGAGTGTGTGTGTGTGTGTGTGTGTGAGTGTGTGTGTGAGTGTGTGTGTGAGTGTGTGTGTGTGTGTGTGTGTGTGTGTGTGAGTGTGTGTGTGAGTGTGTGTGTGAGTGTGTGTGTGAGTGTGTGTGTGTGTGCGCGATGACCTGGTGTCCCATCCAGGGTGTATTCCCAGGATAGGCTCCGGATCCGGTTTGACTTTAACCAGGATAAAGCTCTTACTGAAGATGAAGGAAGGAGTTAACGTGTGTTGTGTTTGACTGAAACTCAGGGAAGCGTCTTTGGGTCCTTTTTACACCTTTTGTCCGTTTGTCGAGTCTGAGTCAGAGTGAAACTAACACGTTGGGTTGGTTTGTCGTTTCGTTTGGTTTTGGTGGCACACTACACCAAATGAAATAAAGCAAGATGCAAATAAGAAAAAATGTGACTGTAGGGTTGAAAATGTCCTCGTAAATCTCAGGAGGTTGAACAAACCTTTACCAGGTGATCAGTCACAAAAATCACCAGAACACACACAAGACACTTAATAAATGATGAGATAATTATATAAACACCTTGTTTAAAACATGGTGCATCACATCCTGCATTTATTTTTATTTATTTATTTATTTTATTATTGTTTTGTTTTGTTTTGTTGGTCCAAACTCTCCAGAACGCAGCATTTCTGCAGTGCTACAGCTCTGTGCTTTGGCTCAGTTTAGCAGCTTATGCTGCATTCATGTCAACTGGGAACCTCCTGCTTCCCACATTAGAGCAAACTTGGCCGTCTGAAGTCAGAAATAAAATAAATACTCGCTGTTAGCTGTCTACAGAGACTGTAAATAAAGAGATGTTTGGTTAGTGCTTCATTTATTATTAAAGTGGATGCGATCATTCACTGTTAATAGCATCAAAAATTACGTAAAAAAAAAGAAAAATCTTGCAGAAAGAGATTTAACCTTTCAGTTGTCAAAGTATAACCCAGTGTGCAGCGACTTCAAATATAAACAAAGACTCCTTAAAAACGCTGTTGTTTCATGTTCTTACTTTTCGCTGTCTGAGAGCACCACCATGTTGAAGTGACGTCACGGAATCGCAACTCGACAAAGTCGGAGCTCTCGGAAAACTTTCCGTGTAGGAACTGAGAGTTGGCGAGCCATTCAAACGGAGCTTTCCTCCTGGGAAGTAGGGAACTTTAAAAAACTTCCCAGTTCCCGCTTGGTCATGAACGCAGCATTCCATCTACAAAACAACGCTGCAAACCAAAACACACATTTTTGGCCTGTTTGATTCGCTTCCTGCAGTGAGTCGATTCAGAGTCGAATCAGTTTCTCACTAGAGTTTGGAGACCAGGACCACAACACTCGCACCTGACTGAAGAACCACACGGAGGCGGAGAACACACACAAGATTCTGTTCAAAGAGAATAAAAACTGAATATGTGAACACACCCTTTAAGCACACTGTTTTCCTGTCTCTGTTGAATGAAATGAGCCAGGAGTCGGGTTGGTTGCTGAAACCTCAGTACCGGATCAGTATTTGAGCCTGATATCAGTGTTGTATTAAACATCGGTTCTCTCTGAAAACCTTCTATAACATTCCTCCATCATTGTGCTGTAGATCAGATTTCTGTCACGGCCAGCGTTTCTCCTGGTCACATGATCAGAGTCGCCTGTGGCGAGTGAATAAGTTACACACACACACACACACACACACCTCAGTAAGTAAGGAATTAAACACTGCGTGTCTTGCTGTTATAGGAAAGTAATCAATAACAAGGTGGCGTAATGAACCAAAAGTTGATTAATTCCCAATAACAGCACGTCCCCAAGTGTGTTATTCCTCTTACACCACGGCGATCTGCTGAAAATTATTAGTTCACATCGTACTTTTTTTTTATCCATTTGTAGTTACTTCCTGTTCTCACTTACGTTATAGCAGCGTTATAGTCGCTCTCTCATAAGACTCTCGCTTTCTCTCTCTCTCGATGTTACCGCAGAATAAAAAAAACGCAGCGTGAGACAGATTATCTCACTTGAGTTTAAAAGTTAAAACACAATCTGTTAAGAGATAACGATCCATTTGGGACCAGGAAGTTAGACGTTGAGGATGTACAGTTCTATGAAATGGGTTTTTTATATTGTTTTTTTTTGGGGGGTTTTTTTTTTCAAATTTTTTTAGTTCTCGTAATTTTGACCCATTTTTACTTTAAGAACATGTTTATTCATCATAGTCTACGGTGCTGTGAGATGATGAAGGCTGAAAAATAATAAGATCTCACATCCTGGTGGTGTTGGGTTTTTTCTTCTTCAAAGTGCATGGTCTTTAAATGAATGACTGGTGACTGAAATGACACCATGAGTCTCATTCTGAACACGCGCTTTGCTTTTTTTGAGTCATTCCTGAGATAACCGTCTCTCTGTACAATCATTAACAAGTCATCAGTTTTTGTTCTCGTTTTGAGCTCTGACTGAAGCGATCACATGATCAGCGTCGAGTATGTTGTTTTGCATGACAATGTTAACGTTATTTCCTTCAAATCTTTTGCTGAGATCTACTGAGATGGAGGTGCTCACTCGACCTCAGACGCGTCACGGTGAAAAACGTCAGCACTTTCACTTCCGTTTCCAGTCAGTCAGAGAGCAGCACAAGTGTACAAACCTCAGCAGAAACAGGACAACTCTGTTCTTATGGGGTTTTGAGGAGATAATCAGGGATACGGTGCAACACGGTATTGTTATCGTGAACAGGTCAAATGATTATCGCTTTGATTGTATTCTGTTTGGATCTTCGGCAAGGGTTCATTCTGGACAGCAGTCGGCATTTGCTACAAGATCTAATCTGTTAAAAAAAACTTCAAATTTATAAAATTAAATATACACCGTGTCCACCCTTTTCCCAAAACATATCTGTTGTGCAAAGTTTGCTCCCGTATTTTGGGACTGAAGTACTGTTTAGAGATGACAGTGTGACTCCATCTCCTCGTTTATTCTCCCTCAGCTGGAGGCTGGTGTGAGGAAGCGGCGCTGCCATGGCGTCCGGACCGGGCTCGGTGCCCGTGGTTCAGCCCGGCGTGGGCCCCGCTGGCACTGACCGGCTCTTCCGGAAGCCCAGAGACCTGATGGGTTCGTCTACACACTACAGACCTCCGCGCTCTCTCCCTGACGTCTGCCCCAAGGAGCCTACAGGTGGGAAAATCCATACTACCAAATCCAAACACGTGTCTGTTAAAGTGCTCTGAAATCAAACCTGGTGTTTTAGAGCTTTTTGTACCTGTTCCTTAGTGTTACGGACATCAATATGGTACTATATATGAAGGGGGGAAAAAAATCCAAAAATAAAAATATATAACTAAAGCTATAGCTTTGCTTGAATCTTAATAACTTGCCTAAAAATCGCTCTGGCAGGGCCGGGCGATATGACGATTATAATATCCATATTGTGATAAACTATGACACAGTATACTTTTCTGAGATATTGTGATTTTTTTTTTTGTGTGTGTGAGAGATCCTTTTGTGTGTATTTTTTTTAATAACAGTTGGAAGCAGCTGGTTTGGTGTTTAGGTTTTGTACTGTTTTAACTCTCTAAAATTATAAATTGTTAATATTTTTATTTTTTACGTTGGTGGGCTTTCGACACCGATTTTGTCCCAAACAGAATAGATGATAGATTCTGAATCTGGGCTCGACAAGGAATTTCAAATTGTTACGCATTTTTCAGCAAGGGTAGACTCCAGTTTTTCAATCTATAAAGGAGAAATTTGGGCTCAATCTTAGGCCCAATCCCATTTCTACCCCTTAGCCCTTCCCCTTTCCCCTACCCCTCCATTTCGCACGTTCACGTGAAGGGGTGGGGTAGGAGTGTCTCGATTCTCTTTTGGTTGGAGGGGGAAGGGGAAGGGAAAGCGCCAGATAGCCCTTCAAACGAAGGGGTATGAATTATCTCAGCGTAAACCGTTTAATGTTTAATGAACATAAATCATTTGTTTTATGTTACATTCAATCGTGTGTTCATATTTACGGTGATGTTATTCAAAGAAATGTTTGCAAAAAATCGCTAAAGTTTGCTAACGTCATATCGTTACAGACTGCACGATAGTGCCACAACATATTTTCATGTCTGATCAGGGCTGTAACCACCAAAGACATTGAGGGGGGGCTAGAAATCGCTAAACTGTTTTTCTCAATTATTGCCAATTCGAGAGAGAGAATTAGGACCTAGATGACGTATGATGACGTGTAACATTATAGTAGTGATGTCCCAATTCTTAGGGGAATATTTTCACCTCTACCCCTTAACACTCTGTTTCAAGGGCAAGGGCTAGGTGAAGGGGTAGGGGTAGGTGAAGGTGTAGGGGTATAAAATAGAATTGGGATTGGGCCAAAGTGATTTCTACAGATTCCTCCAATTACAGTCATTATATAGACTGTAATATCAGATTAGTATTGGAATCAGCTGAGACAGGAATAATGAAGGTGTTTTTAATCAGTAGGTATGTCTCACCCATGTAATAAGATTATTTCCAAGATATACGATGGATTTCTCCAAACTAAGCCAGATTACACGTTATACGTTAAAGAAAAATGGCAAAAGGAGAGAAATTTGACTATCTCAGTGGAGGATTGGGGGAAAATTTATAAAACACAGTGGAAATCTACAAGCTCAGCAACGTGGAGAGAATTCTGCTGGAAGGACGTTATTAGGTTATTTTTTTATTACACCATCTCAGAAAAGATAGCAGGAGAAAGCTGCAGGCTGCTGGAGATTATATGGGGAGGATGAAGCCAAACATTATCATATTTTCAGGGAATGTCGAGTACTAGCTCCTTATTGGCGAGAGATTAAAAGGAATTAGGAGGCTGTTTTTGGGTGGGATGGCAATTCCTTTTAATTCTGAATCAATATATCTGGGTAATATTTCATTTGATGGATGAGATAACAACGATTAGAAGCTGATGTTAATTCTCCTGGCAGCCGGTAAAATGACAATAACAAGAAAAGGGTTAAAACCAAAGCCACCTATGGTTGAAGAATGGATAGATATAATACACAATATACATAGTGATGGAAAGAGTTTTTTTTTTCTTTTGCCTGAATACGTCAAATCCATACAATCAGACTTTTACTGAATTGAAAATGGCATGCAGTGTATTTTCTTTAGGAGTTACATGGAATTAGCTCGTCGGGGTATTTTGTATATAGTTGCTGACAAAATGGGGGCAAATACAAAACATTTGCGAAAATCAAGGACTTTTGTTTCCAGGATTGATGACATACATATCTAACAACCTAATATTTTTACTGAATATATAAGTAGCTGATTAGATTTTGTAAAATTGCTGCCGTTTTCCATTTTCAGTGTCAAATAATTTATTTTTGTAGGCGTTTAATAAAAGTATCATTGAACTCCATCTCTGTTTACTTTTCAATACAGCGCTACTGTTTTGTGATTAAACATAAATATCATGATACACACAGTGTTTTAAAGTATCACAAAATGATATTTTCGCCGTCTTTGCCCACACACACGCAGACCCCCTCGGAAATGTTGCTTCTCTGACACGTCCCTTTAAACGTCATCAGTATTTTACTGCTCTGTGTTTTAAATGCAATTGGTGCTTGGTTTCGTTTTGGTTTTGGCAGGAAGCAAAGAAACGTGCGAGCGCTTCCTGGAGTGCTTTTATACTGAAGAAAACGCACAAAACCTCTTTTTCCACGACATAACGCAATCTTTATCGACATGTCAGATCAGATACAGAATATATTACCTGGAGGTTTTTCTGCTGGCTGTTTGTTAGAAGGTGAAATACGGCGTAATTTTTCCAGACATGGGCACATGCAGTCCATCAAAAAAATTACTTACATGACGGATTCAGACGGGTCTACAATCCCGGGGAGGCCTCGGAAATAATTAATAATTAGAATTATGTAAAATGAATCCCGTCTAAGTAGGGCTTGTGTGTGTGTGTGTGTGTGTGTGTGTGTGGAAGCCTCTTTACATTTACATACATTATAAGAAAACTCTTGGGATCAAATGGATTGTTGTGTATAAATCCTCCGGAGTATAAGATTATGTAAAACAGAGTGTGTGACGGTGGTGTGCAGGTGAGGCGCGCGGGCTGAGCGACGCTCCGTCAGTGGTGGCGGATCAGCACCGATGGACGGTATATAACTCTAAGGTGAACCTGCCGGCGGCGCTGAACGACCCGCGGCTGGCCAAGCGCGAGTCCGACTTCTTCACCAAGACCTGGGGATTGGACTTCACCGAGGGGGAGGTGATGCCCTCGTACAGCCTGCCCAACATCACAGCCGAACACTTCAGCACGTACCTGAATGACACTGCTCAGGTAACACACACACACACACACATTCTCTCTCTCTCTCTCTCTCTCTCTCTCTCTCTCTCTCTCTTTCTTTCTGTCAGATACGGTTAATTATTCAGGTCCTTCCACTGCCAGGAGGGGGATTGTGCGTGTGTGTGTGTGTGTATAGAAATAGTCCACAGTATGACCTCGATGAAAGAGAAGGAGTCGTGGCCTCTGCATCAACACTCAAGCAGTGACGATGCAAACAGTACAGACTGACCTGCTCCCTAATCGCTCAGATCAGCACTCTCTCTATCACACCCTCGGGTTCAGATGTCTGTGGCGTCTGAAAGCAGGTGTTAATGTTCATTGTTGTGTATTGCAGAGGGAGAAAATCCACGAGCGGTGTAAAAACATCTGCCCCAATAAAGACGACCTCTCCATCCCCAACATCACAAACAATCACGGTATGTAATAAAGTTACACGCTCTGATGCAAAGATGCTTTATACACAATTCCAGCTATTCGACGTAAGATTATTTAACCCAGCTTATTTCCTAGGTACAAAAATCTCAGGCTTGCAGACAATACAATACGAAATGATTTTGATTTTTAGGATAGGATACGATTCGATTTAGCATTCTGGCTGACTTGTTATGAGCGAGTCACATTTCTATCCTTTTTAAACATCATTTTAAACATATGAATTATATTTTACACACATTTTACCCAATTATAATCAGTTTATGATTGAAATTGAATTTCACTTTTGATCGTCGCACTAGCTTTCCACACAATTAGCCCCGCCCCTTTTGTACCAAAATAGAAGTAAATGTGGTGAAGTAAATGCAGACACCAGTGATTCAGACTTTGTCCTGTGACCACAAGTCCATTATTAGAAAATGACCACAGATATAATGTTAATCTCAAATAATAATTAAATGATTTGATTATTGTACTTAGTTGTGTAAAGACTAAAGTGTAATGTTTGCAGTGATATATGTAAGGATTTCTCTTTTATCTCCGTAGATAAAGCCAAAGAGGAGCTTGAGCAGGTGCCTAAGGTATGAACTGAGACATGCTTCTGTCTGTCCATCTGTCCGTCTCTCACTCCACTTTCACTGACTTTCGTGTGTGTGTGTGTGTGTGTGTGTGTGTGTGTGTGTGTGTGTTACAGATCTTCATGAGGCCTGACTTCGTACTGAGCGACCCGGCCACCTTCAGCGCCGTGTTGCCGTGGTCGCACTTCAGCGTCGCCGGGGGGAAGAGCGGCCGGGATGCCGCATCGTCACGGTTACTGCAAGAGAAAGTGAGTGGCTGATTAAATGCTGTGGGGCGGAGTCATTGTTGCGACTTTTCTTTTATTTATTTATTTATTTATTTATTTATTTATTTTTCTTGCTTTAGTAACTGATACACTTTGGCAATGTCGCAAATAAATAATAAAATCCGAGGTATTATTGAGGTATTATCGCCGTAGTGCTTCCTAACTTGGATTGTTTCTGCTCAGCAAGCTTGGCTAATCAACTGATATATCCAAGTAGAGAAATTAAGTAGCAGCTCTGTCTGTTCTGCATATTTTGAATAGTTTTGTGTAGGAATTTTACCCTGCATTTCCTGACGTTCCTCTTTTTGGAATGATGTAGAACAGCGAAAACTATTTTAGTTAAAAAAAAAAAAAAAAACACTCAGTATGTCTAATCACAGATATTTTATATTTATACAGAATTGATTCGCGGTGCATTTTTGCCTTGTGAACCTTATGTATTGGAATAAACGAAATATTAATATGCATCACTCGTGTACAGGATGTCGTTCCTCTGTGTCCTGTCAATCACAGCGACTTTAACCAATCACAGTGTGTCTTTATGAGAATTTATGCAAAACATTCACTCCTTATCTGTTTTTCTTCTCCGTCCTGTCGTAGTTGAGTCACTACCTGGACGTGGTGGAGGTGAGCATCGCGAGACAGATCTCTCTGCGCTCCGAGGCGTTCTTCCACGCCATGTCGTCTCAGCGCGAGCTGCAGGAGCAGCTGTGCGAGGCGGCGGGCGCCGTGAGGGCGCTGCGGGAGCATACGGCCAGCATGGGGCGCACCATGAGCCTCGGGCCTCTGCGGGCGCTGCGGCACACGGTCACGCGCAAGAACTGCGTCACGCTGCACAGTAAACTGAAGCTGATGGCGGCGGTGCAGCAGACACAGCCCACCGTGCAGCTGCTGCTCTCCACCTCCGAGTTCGTGGGTGCGCTGGAGCTCATCAACACCACCAAAGAGGTGCTGCAGCAGGAGCTCCAGGGCATCCACAGCTTCAGGTACAGACACACACACACACAGGTACAGACACACACACACACACACACACAGGTATACACACACACACACTTTATAGCTTTTAGCAGGATACACCATGATTAATCTCTCTCTCTCTCTCTCTCTCTCTCTCTCTCTCTCTCTGTGTGTGTGTGTGTGTGTGTGTGTGTGTGTGTGTGTGTGTGTGTGTGTGTGTCAGACACCTGGGCTCTCAGCTGTGTGAAATGGAGAAGCTGATCGATAAGATGATGGTGGCCGATTTCACCACTTACTCCAGAAGCGACCTCAGCCGAACCTTCGAGGACGACAACCAAGTGCTGGAGAAGGTGTTATTTCATATTACACACCACAGCGCTGTCGAATTCTGCATTCTGATTGGTCAGAAGGTGTCGATTAATTTTCTATAACAGCAGCTCTGACAGTAGCGCAGCCGCACATCACAGGTTTATGTTAACGCGCTCGTTCTAACACGTTATCGTTTCTATAGTAACAGATCGTTCACAGAGCGGACGCTCCACATCACTGGAATAAAAAATGTGTGTAATCGTTGGTATGGTGAAGCGTTCTGTAGGGAGACGTTTACCATTTAAGGAAGGAGTCTCCAGCGTCAGAGCTTTGTACCAGTCAGTAAGTTTTCTGATGTATTCAGGACAGAAGATGTTACGCTTTGTGGTTTCTCAGTAACATGACAAGTTGTGTTTTTTGTCTTCAAGAAAGAGAAGAGGGAGACTTTTGAGGGAACAACTATTTATAGCTGCTATGATGTAATTCAGAACAGGAACTAACTTGTTTCATGGACGTTACGCAACATTAAACGTCACTATAAACAAATAAAAGGTATGATGTTTCGTAAATTTTGCAAAACGCTGTGGTATAAAAGGAATAAAACACTTCAGGATGTTTTGTTGTAGAAAGATAATCAAGTACATGGTTGTTAAGGAAACTCCACTTCATCACATCAGCCCATCGTTGATTATTTTACAGTAACAGCACGACGCAGAGTGTTTATTCCTGACTTATCGACTTACCGCCTTCTCCCTGTTCCTTTTGTTGTGGTTTGACATGAGCCTGAGCCTCACTGCTCTAACGTGAGGAGATGTAGGTCAGTAGGTGAAGTGTGTGTGTGTGTGTGTGTGTGAAGTGTGGGAGCAGGGAGTCTTGCACGGGTTTGAGGTTTGAATCTGTGGCTGCACTTCTTTAAATTCCAAACCACAGCACAATGAATGAAATGATTAGTGCAACACACACACACACACACACACACAAACACACAAACGCTGCATCTGAGTGCTGCGTAGAAACATTCCTTAGTCAGTGCGGATATCGGCGATGAGCCGCCAAACCAAATAAATACACTGACTTCACTCGTGTGTGTGTGTGTGTGTGTGTGTGTGTGTGTGTGTGTGTGTGTGTGTGTTTCAGGACCGGCTGCAGTCTCTGGTCTTTGGCCTGCTGAGACAGAGGAAGCTGGATTTCCTGGACATCTACAGCGAGGAGATGATGCAAGCAGCGAAGGGCATCGTCAGACAGGTGAAGTCTCCCTCCAGAGTTCATACTGAGGGTTAAACCAAGAGTTCATCCACTAACTAACTAACATTTAATTTACTTTCTAATTTGCTCTGTTTGATATACGACACGTTTGGTGTCTGCAGTCGTCCTCTGATGGTGTGTGTTTCTCGTTTTGTTCAGTGTGTGATAAAGTCGGTGTCTCAGATTGAGGATATCGACACCGACACTGTCGTGAAGTGAGTAGCTTTTATTTTTCTGAATGATTCCTGTTCAGAGCATACTGCAGATAAGTTAAAGTGTGTGTGTGTGTGTGTGTGTGTTGCAGACTACAGGATCAGATGAGGTTGATGACGTTTGCTCAGTGGTTTGAGCTCCTGAAGAACGTGTTTGAGTATTTCCTGCTCTTCCTCACCAGGATCAAGGTACATCGGCTCACACTCGCCTCTCTGTTTATTTAAACCCTGTTATTTACTTATATTTTGTTGTTTTTGATCTCTGTGTGTGTGTGTGTGTGTGTGTGTGTGTGTGTGTGTGTTTTAGGCCACTCTCGGGGTGATCCGAAACGTGGTTCTGGAAATCCTCGACAGCAGCCAGAGGAACCGAGCGGCTGACGCATGCGCGCTCGCTGACGGCGGCTCCGCGGAGAACGAAGACGAGGAGGAGGACGAGGAATCAGGTCTCCGTCCCGGAGAAGCCGAGCTCGCCTTCCTCACACACGAGGGGCTGTTCATCAGCGACGCGTTAAACGAAGCCGAACGCCGCGGCAACGGCGCGTCCACTCAGACCAGAGCGCAAGCGAAAGAGGAAGCTTCGGGAAGCGACTCAGCCTCGGGCACTACGGAGTCGTCCTCCAGCAGAGAGCACATCACAAACACTACCTCCTCCCTGACCACAGGGGGCGCCGCTGCACTGTGAGGACCTGCACACACATCACGTTCAGTTAGCGTGCTTATTATAGCCTCGGCTAAATTAAGATGCTAGAACATAAAGAACTCCTCTGTTCTCCAGACACGCTGTAGAGAAAACGACGATTACGAATCATGAATTCTTCTTTCTTAGGAAAATATCTTAGGAAAACAGCTTTTCCATATTTGTGTTATAACCTGGAAAGAGAGCATGTGGCTGAGAAGAAAGGCGTTGAATGTTTAAAAAATAAATAAATAAAAAATACCTAGCGTTGCAGTGTACAGCGCTGTGTATCCAATAATAGATACGGAGGTTACTGTAGTGTGATTTGGGACGAGTCCTGAGCCGGACACAAAAAGAATGTTGTGGGATGAGAACCTCTGGACTAAGGAACTTGATTGAGTTCAAAAAAAGACAAATGCATTTTATATTTAATTTTGGATTTTTCTCCGATTTTCTCCTTACTTTAGTCTTGTCCGATTCCCACCTAGCAGCCAGCTCTCCGCTATCATAAGCCACCTACCAACCAGGGAGGGTGAA